>NC_060149.1:337605903-337770903 GCF_021461385.2 Schistocerca piceifrons
CCCCCCCTTGCCCTGGCTTTGTGTATATACAGTGAAGCCCTCCTTTAACACTTTTCAAGGGGACTTCAAAAAAATGATGGGAAATGTGCGAAATAACGTTTTAAGCTCTAAAAATTATGTATAGGATACCCCCTTGCACTTTATGCGTGATATATGTACATAACAAGCATCGAAAGACTTGTCAGGGACATGTTTATTATCTAATGAAGGTTTATTATCGAATAAAAACTACAGATGTAACTGGCACTTATAACTGTCTGGGAAGTAGGAACATGGGACTCAATTTCATATGTCATAATAAATGTTTTTGAAAGCCTGCAGCTGTCATTCATTATTTAAATAATAAAATATTGCACTAGTTACATATTTTTTCTATGCTTAGCATGACAAGTTTTGACAATTTATTCTCATTGTCAAGTGCAAATATGTAAATAAGTATTTTGTGTGGTGTTTGAGTATGTGTTGTTCAGCGACTCTTGCACTGTAGTTGTCTTTTTGAGGTTATCTGCACTTGACAAAAAGAATAAATTCTCAAACCACGCTTTGCTCAGCGTGAATAAAATACATAACTGACGCTGTGTTTAAACTAAAGACATTTGAGTGATGAAAAGTGTATGATGGTGTCAACTAGTGCTCCAAGTGGCCATACGCTGAAACATTCTAAATATGGTTCGATAAAGGTGTCACAATGATCACAACCAACACGAACTGCGTTTGTGCAGTAAACACAGTTTGGAAATGGTTGTGACTGGTCATGATATCTTCATTCGAACGAACCTAGTTACTCCCATCAGCCACCGTGCCAAGTAGAGCTTGGCGGCTGTGGGAGATACGTCATAAATTTGTCCAACTTTTACACGTTTACCAGTTCAAATCTGCTGAGTAGAGTGGCCTGCTGTCAAGAAACTTAACCATGTAATACTTGGAAACACTACTGGATGGCCAACATCATTTTTTCTCTGCAAACATCTTCTGCCAACATTTTTTCTCTGCAAACGTTTTTCTTTCTCCCCTCTCTGCAAACGTTTTTCTTTTTCCCCCCTCTGCAAACGTTTTTCTTTTTCCCCTCTGCAAACGTTTTTCTTTTTCCCCTCAGCAAACGTTTTTCTTTTTCCCCCTCTGGCAAACGTTTTTCTTTTTCCCCCCTCTGCAAACGTTTTCTTTTTCCCCTCTGCAAACGTTTTTGTTTTCCCCCTCTGCAAACGTTTTTGTTTTTCCCCCCTCTGCAAACGTTTTTGTTTTTTCCCCCTCTGCAAACGTTTTGTTTTTCCCCCTCTGCAAACGTTTTTGTTTTTTCCCCTCTGCAAACGTTTTTCTTTTTCCCCCTCTGCAAACGTTTTTCTTTTTCCCCCCTCTGCAAACGTTTTTCTTTTTCCCCCTCTGCAAACGTTTTTCTTTTTCCCCCTCTGCAAACGTTTTTCTTTTTCCCCCTCTGCAAACGTTTTTCTTTTTCCCCCTCTGCAAACGTTTTTCTTTTTCCCCCTCTGCAAACGTTTTTCTTTTTCCCCCTCTGCAAACGTTTTTCTTTTTCCCCCCTCTGCAACGTTTTTCTTTTTCCCCCTCTGCAAACGTTTTTCTTTTTCCCCCTCTGCAAACGTTTTTCTTTTTCCCCCCTCTGCAAACGTTTTTCTTTTTCCCCCTCTGCAAACGTTTTTCTTTTCCCCCCTCTGCAAACGTTTTTCTTTTCCCCCCTCTGCAAACGTTTTTTCTTTCCCCCCTCTGCAAACGTTTTCTTTTCCCCCCTCTGCAAACGTTTTTCTTTTCCCCCCTCTGCGAACGTTTTTCTTTTCCCCCCCTCTGCGAACGTTTTTCTTTTCCCCCCTCTGCGAACGTTTTTCTTTTCCCCCCTCTGCGAACGTTTTTCTTTTCCCCCCTCTGCGAACGTTTTTCTTTTCCCCCCTCTGCGAACGTTTTTCTTTTCCCCCCCTCTGCGAACGTTTTTCTTTTCCCCCCTCTGCGAACGTTTTTCTTTTCCCCCCTCTGCGAACGTTTTTCTTTTCCCCCCCTCTGCGAACGTTTTTCTTTTTCCCCCTCTGCGAACGTTTTTCTTTTTCCCCCTCTGCGAACGTTTTTCTTTTTCCCCCTCTGCGAACGTTTTTCTTTTCCCCTCTGCGAACGTTTTTCTTTTTCCCTCTGCGAACGTTTTTCTTTTTCCCCTCTGCGAACGTTTTTCTTTTTCCCCCTCTGCGAACGTTTTTCTTTTTCCCCTCTGCGAACGTTTTTCTTTTTCCCCTCTGCGAACGTTTTTCTTTTTCCCCCTCTGCGAACGTTTTCTTTTTCCCCTCTGCGAACGTTTTTCTTTTTCCCCTCTGCGAACGGTTTTTCTTTTTCCCCTCTGCGAACGTCTTTCTTTTTCCCCCTCTGCGAACGTCTTTCTTTTTCCCCCCTCTGCGAACGTCTTTCTTTTTCCCCTCTGCGAACGTCTTTCTTTTTCCCCTCTGCGAACGTCTTTCTTTTTCCCCTCTGCGAACGTCTTTCTTTTTCCCCTCTGCGAACGTCTTTCTTTTTCCCCTCTGCGAACGTCTTTCTTTTTCCCCTCTGCGAACGTCTTTCTTTTTCCCCTCTGCGAACGTCTTTCTTTTTCCCCTCTGCGAACGTCTTTCTTTTTCCCCTCTGCGAACGTCTTTCTTTTTCCCCTCTGCGAACGTCTTTCTTTTTCCCCTCTGCGAACGTCTTCTTTTTCCCCTCTGCGAACGTTTCTTTTTCCCCTCTGCGAACGTCTTTCTTTTTCCCCTCTGCGAACGTCTTTCTTTTTCCCCTCTGCGAACGTCTTTCTTTTTCCCCCCTCTGCGAACGTCTTTCTTTTTCCCCCCTCTGCGAACGTCTTTCTTTTTCCCCCCTCTGCGAACGTCTTTCTTTTTCCCCCCTCTGCGAACGTCTTTCTTTTTCCCCCCTCTGCGAACGTCTTTCTTTTCCCCCCTCTGCGGAACGTCTTTCTTTTTCCCCCCTCTGCGAACGTCTTTCTTTTTCCCCCCTCTGCGAACGTCTTTTCTTTTTCCCCCCTCTGCGAACGTCTTTCTTTTTCCCCCCTCTGCGAACGTCTTTCTTTTTCCCCCCTCTGCGAACGTCTTTCTTTTTCCCCCCTCTGCGAACGTCTTTCTTTTTCCCCCCTCTGCGAACGTCTTTCTTTTTCCCCCCCTCTGCGAACGTCTTTCTTTTTCCCCCCTCTGCGAACGTCTTTTCTTTTTCCCCCCTCTGCGAACGTCTTTCTTTTTCCCCCCTCTGCGAACGTCTTTCTTTTTCCCCCCTCTGCGAACGTCTTTCTTTTTCCCCCCTCTGCGAACGTCTTTCTTTTTCCCCCCCTCTGCGAACGTCTTTCTTTTTCCCCCCTCTGCGAACGTCTTTCTTTTTCCCCCCTCTGCGAACGTCTTTCTTTTTCCCCCCTCTGCGAACGTCTTTCTTTTTTCCCCCCTCTGCGAACGTCTTTCTTTTTCCCCCCTCTGCGAACGTCTTTCTTTTTCCCCCCTCTGCGAACGTCTTTCTTTTTCCCCCTCTTGCGAACGTCTTTCTTTTTCCCCCCTCTGCGAACGTCTTTCTTTTTCCCCCCTCTGCGAACGTCTTTCTTTTTCCCCCCTCTGCGAACGTCTTTCTTTTTCCCCCCTCTGCGAACGTCTTTCTTTTTCCCCCCCTCTGCGAACGTCTTTCTTTTTCCCCCCTCTGCGAACGTCTTTCTTTTTCCCCCCTCTGCGAACGTCTTTCTTTTTCCCCCCTCTGCGAACGTCTTTCTTTTTCCCCCCTCTGCGAACGTCTTTCTTTTTCCCCCCTCTGCGAACGTCTTTCTTTTTCCCCCCTCTGCGAACGTCTTTCTTTTTCCCCCCCTCTGCGAACGTCTTTCTTTTTCCCCCCTCTGCGAACGTCTTTCTTTTTCCCCCCTCTGCGAACGTCTTTCTTTTTCCCCCCTCTGCGAACGTCTTTCTTTTTCCCCCCTCTGCGAACGTCTTTCTTTTTCCCCCCTCTGCGAACGTCTTTCTTTTTCCCCCCTCTGCGAACGTCTTTCTTTTTCCCCCCTCTGCGAACGTCTTTCTTTTTCCCCCCTCTGCGAACGTCTTTCTTTTTCCCCCCTCTGCGAACGTCTTTCTTTTTCCCCCCTCTGCGAACGTCTTTCTTTTTCCCCCCCTCTGCGAACGTCTTTCTTTTTCCCCCCTCTGCGAACGTCTTTCTTTTTCCCCCTCTGCGAACGTCTTTCTTTTTCCCCCCCTCTGCGAACGTCTTTCTTTTTCCCCCCCTCTGCGAACGTCTTTCTTTTTCCCCCCTCTGCGAACGTCTTCTTTTTCCCCCCTCTGCGAACGTCTTTCTTTTTCCCCCCTCTGCGAACGTCTTTCTTTTTCCCCCCCTCTGCGAACGTCTTTCTTTTTCCCCCCTCTGCGAACGTCTTTCTTTTTCCCCCCTCTGCGAACGTCTTTCTTTTTCCCCCCTCTGCGAACGTCTTTCTTTTTCCCCCCTCTGCGAACGTCTTTCTTTTTCCCCCCTCTGCGAACGTCTTTCTTTTTCCCCCCTCTGCGAACGTCTTTCCTTTTTCCCCCCTCTGCGAACGTCTTTCTTTTTCCCCCCTCTGCGAACGTCTTTCTTTTTCCCCCCTCTGGCGAACGTCTTTCTTTTTCCCCCCCTCTGCGAACGTCTTTCTTTTTCCCCCCCTCTGCGAACGTCTTTCTTTTTCCCCCCTCTGCGAACGTCTTTCTTTTTCCCCCCTCTGCGAACGTCTTTCTTTTTCCCCCCTCTGCGAACGTCTTCTTTTTTCCCCCCCTCTGCGAACGTCTTTCTTTTTCCCCCCTCTGCGAACGTCTTTCTTTTTTCCCCCCTCTGCGAACGTCTTTCTTTTTCCCCCCCTCTGCGAACGTCTTTCTTTTTCCCCCCTCTGCGAACGTCTTTCTTTTTCCCCCCTCTGCGAACGTCTTTCTTTTTCCCCCCTCTGCGAACGTCTTTCTTTTTCCCCCCTCTGCGAACGTCTTTCTTTTTCCCCCCTCTGCGAACGTCTTTCTTTTTCCCCCCTCTGCGAACGTCTTTCTTTTTCCCCCCTCTGCGAACGTCTTTCTTTTTCCCCCCTCTGCGAACGTCTTTCTTTTTCCCCCCTCTGCGAACGTCTTTCTTTTCCCCCCTCTGCGAACGTCTTTCTTTTTCCCCCCTCTGCGAACGTCTTTCTTTTTCCCCCCTCTGCGAACGTCTTTCTTTTTCCCCCCTCTGCGAACGTCTTTCTTTTTCCCCCCTCTGCGAACGTCTTTCTTTTTCCCCCCTCTGCGAACGTCTTTCTTTTTCCCCCCCTCTGCGAACGTCTTTCTTTTTCCCCCCCTCTGCGAACGTCTTTCTTTTTCCCCCCTCTGCGAACGTCTTTCTTTTTCCCCCCTCTGCGAACGTCTTTCTTTTTCCCCCCTCTGCGAACGTCTTCTATTTCCCCCCTCTGCGAACGTCTTTCTATTTCCCCCCTCTGCGAACGTCTTTCTATTTCCCCCCTCTGCGAACGTCTTTCTATTTCCCCCCCTCTGCGAACGTCTTTCTATTTCCCCCCTCTGCGAACGTCTTTCTATTTCCCCCCTCTGCGAACGTCTTTCTATTTCCCCTCTCTGCGAACGTCTTTCTATTTCCCCTCTCTGCGAACGTCTTTCTATTTTCCCCTCTCTGCGAACGTCTTTCTTTTTCCCCTCTCTGCGAACGTCTTTCTTTTTCCCCTCTCTGCGAACGTCTTTCTTTTTCCCCCTCTCTGCGAACGTCTTTCTTTTTCCCCCCCTCTGCGAACGTCTTTCTTTTTCCCCCCTCTGCGAATCGTCTTTCTTTTTCCCCCCTCTGCGAACGTCTTTCTTTTTCCCCCCTCTGCGAACGTCTTTCTTTTTCCCCCCTCTGCGAACGTCTTTCTTTTTCCCCCCTCTGCGAACGTCTTTCTTTTTCCCCCCCTCTGCGAACGTCTTTCTTTTTCCCCCCCTCTGCGAACGTCTTTCTTTTTCCCCCCTCTGCGAACGTCTTTCTTTTTCCCCCCTCTGCGAACGTCTTTCTTTTTCCCCCCTCTGCGAACGTCTTTCTTTTTCCCCCCTCTGCGAACGTCTTTCTTTTTCCCCCCTCTGCGAACGTCTTTCTTTTTCCCCCCTCTGCGAACGTCTTTCTTTTTCCCCCCCTCTGCGAACGTCTTTCTTTTTCCCCCCCCCCCTGCGAACGTTTTTCTTTTTCCCCCCCCCCTGCGAACGTTTTTCTTTTTCCCCCCCCCCTGCGAACGTCTTTCTTTTTCCCCCCCCCCCCTGCGAACGTCTTTCTTTTCCCCCCCCCCCCCCCCTCTGCGAACGTCTTTCTTTTTCCCCCCCTCTGCAAACGTTGTGTTTTTTTCCCCCTCTGCAAACGTTGTGTTTTTTTCCACCCCCCCCCCTCTGCAAACGTTGTGTTTCCGCCCCCCCCCCCCCTGCAAACGTTGTTTTCCCCCCCCCCCCCTGCAAACGTTGTTTTTTTTCGCTTTTTTCCCCCCTCTGCAAACGCTTTTTTTTCGTTTTTTTCCCCCTCTGCAAACGCTTTTTTTTCGCAATATGTAAATCCTGGTAAAATTATAAATATGTTGATGTAAAATCGGGGTGCAAATTAACATTGTGGGCATAGGAAATTTGACTGGACCAATAAAAAAATCTCATAAATGGCAGGAAAACGTTAATTCCGGGATTGTAAAAGTGGGGTTGTACTGTATGTTTCATGAAATCATTTCCAAGCACTCCCAACAATATATAAAGCCACATTAAGTCAAACCTTCCTGCTGTAACGTCACTGCCCACACATTCTGCCTCTGTCAGAGGCCTAATATTGACTGATGAAACATAAACAAAGAGTATAAAGATTAACTCGTTACTTGCACTCACTAGATGGCAGAGTGAGACATTGCTCGCCCACGTTATTCTTAGGCATAGCATGATACATTTGAATACTGCCACTGAGCTATGGCTTTCAAATGTATTGTGGAGGATTGTTGTCATTATTAAAACTCATCAGAAGACTAAGAGCAACAGTATATATCTTAATCACAAACTACATACGTGCTACTCTCTGTCAAATTCTTGTCCATCTAATTGTGTTGAGCTGTGTATATCTTTTTCTTTTTTATATTTTCTTCTTATGTTTTCTTACATAATTTCATAAATGCCTAGATGCCACCATCCTGTTATCTTAATTTAGTTTGTACTTAGTAGATATTAGTTTCCTGTTATTTTAATTCACAGTAAATCACTTATTTGAAACATAGTTCTTAGAGAGCTGACATCTTTTTAAGGTGTGGAATTTGACTTGAACAAGTTATTCACAAGCAATGATATTCAAATCTTAAATAAATCTGGTCACCTCATCACATTCAGGCAGCTTGAAGTAAAAAAGAATAATACCAATTTAAACTCTAAAATTCAATGTAATATGTGGTGGTGGTTATTCACAGACTGTGCCAAATATCCAACAGATTCTAAGTCTCTATAATATAAATATGGTCAAGTTGAAGTACCTACATGAATCAGTCAGAAAGTGATGAGCATCCACTTAATAGTGCGTTCCTCGTGCAAAATATCTGTACTTTAGAGGAATGTGAAGTGAAAAAGTTGTATTTGTCCACTGGTAAATGGTGAAGTATGGCAACTGCTGATTTATGAGTGAGTTTGTGACCACCTTGCTGGCAGTGATCAAATAAACCCACTGCATCTTACCAGCATACTCACCACGCACCATTAATGCTTGCCCCACGGCTTGTTATGATCAACACCAGGCATTGATTTCAAGCTGGTTTATGTTTCATTTTGCAACCATCGCTGTTAGTCCTTTTAAACTTTTGTCTTAAGTAGCCGCTTCAAGGTCATTAGAGTGCTGTGAGAGGCTGCTCCTGACTGCGCAGTTTCTCACACAGCATATATATGCTTTACATCTCCAGCTACATCTATACATGGGAAACTACTGTGAAGTGCATGGCAGAAGATAGTTTCCTTTGTACCATAGATTAAGTTATGGAGTTTGGGAGAACTGACTTGTTAAATCCCACTGTGCAAGCTGTAACTAGAGTAATGGTATCTTCATGATCACTGCAGGAGCTATAGGGAGCTGTGACGTATTCTAGATTCCACACTTAATAGTGATAGTTCAGACTTTGTTTGTACTCTGTTGTGAGAGAGTTTGTGTGTAATTTCCCTGTATCCTACCAATGAAACCACCATATGCAGAAAGTAACGTCTTAGTACTGTAAGTGATGATTTCAAACAGGCACTTAATTCAGTTGTTTCTGGACACAAAGCTATCTGGGACCGTAGACATACAGATTGTCATAACCACTTCATGATAGGGATAACATCAGGAGTAATAACTTTCAGAAATTAATTCCTAAAGTGGCAGTTGTAATGTACAATGTAGGTGTGGATAAAAACTGACAAAATATTGTTTCGGAGTGAAGAGGACTATGAATCGCTCTTCAGCAGCAATTACACAAATATTTTTGGGTAGAATCTTCATATTTTAAAACTATTCTGGTTCAGTAATATGTAAAATAAACCAGAAAATTTGTTAAGACATTCATAACAGTCTGGAAAATGCTCTGAATAATTTTTGAATTCTTGATCGAACTGGGAAAACTGTGTGCAGTGTGGATTATCTACATTCAGAGGGTGCATCCGTACCTCTTCTTCTGCCGTATTGTCTTTAACTACATTTTTGGCGGAAGCAAACCACTTACTGTCATCAGACAATGCACAGAACATAGTTTTTGATTTATGCACTACAATTAATCCACTGCACTAGTGATGCAAACAGCAGCAGGACAAAGGTTCCTGGGAGGAAAGTGAGGTGCTGTGTGAGCAGTGGTGTGCCGGCGGCGGGCTTGTAATGTAAATTTAACAAGCTAGCAGCAAGGGTGCAGCATAGATGTACCCAAAGATGGTCCTTCAGTCCTTCAGGTTGCCGCCATATATTGAGTCACACAAGTAGTTCTGTCTCTTAGTGTCAACCACCCACTTGGAACTAACTCAAAACACCAACACAGGGAAGTCTCTGTGGTCATAATACTAAATGTGACCAGCTGAGGCAGCTGCATTCCTCACTTTCCTCACTGTTCTCATAAGGGTATCAAAGCATTGGTAGTGAAGTCACCTGGTGAACACAGAGGTCTCAGTACTGTTTTCCAGAAGTTTCCCATGATTATTTGGGGCCAGTAAGTCATTCAGAGGCAGAATTGTCTTAATAGAGGACGTATGAGGTGTTTTAATGTATGATGAAGGGTTCACTGGGATCTTGGAGTGTTGGAAAGGTGACAGCTTGATGTGGTAGAGTTGCTTCTTCCAGTCCACCACATAATGTGGATATGTAGTGTACATATTGATCCCAGATAGTTGGAATGGGGTAGAACAGGTGTAGAAGTATCTAGGATTTGACATGTGGAGAAGTTCTACTGAACATTCTGTAATTGTCCTGTAAAACCTTAAAAATAAGAACAGCGGAACTCCTCGGTCTTAAACTTAATTTGCAATATTAACAAGTGGGCTATCTGCTCCACTTCCTCATTAGATTGTATGTATGATAATTGGACAGTTTTGTTTCATGTAATTGCAGGCTCAGAAGCCTTGAAGTAACGCGGAGATCATTTGCGGGCTGTAGTTGGTGATAACAAAAATTGTATATCACAATGTTTTTGGTAAAAACCAGTGGAGTGGTTTCTGTGTATGTGAATATTTGGCTAGAGCATCCACAATCACTATCTATTTATTTAATTTTTTTAAGAAAGGCCAAAAATCTACGTAGACATAATCTGTTTGTCATCTGGAAGTACATGTTTGTGGGTGGGGAATTGTGCTTTTTGTTTCACACACTTTTTTTTTCTTATATGTATCAGGTGGCAATCTTGTTGTTGGTGTCTTGCCACTGCAAACAGTAGTATGAAGCCCTTCTTATGGGTCATTCTCTAGTGGCTTTCGTATAATATATAGGGTGTTCAAAAAAAGTACCTCCCTTCTTATGGGTCATTCTCTAGTGGCTTTCGTATAATATATAGGGTGTTCAAAAAAAGTACCTATATTCGAACTAAAGATAGCACTGGTCAAAACTAGAAAAAAAATGTGTAAACATACTTGGTGAAACATGACCCACTCTACTTCTATCGAGAAAGGTCAGTACTCGCTCATGGCAAGTCTTCCTACTACTTTCATTTCTTATTGGTTATGTTTGGCTCTGTACTTATCCTCTATGGTGCTGTTGTCAGAAGAAGAACTTAAAACGGTCTTCTAAATCAAGCATGTTGAGGTTGTGCAGCCATCAGTATAAGATCGGTGATTAAGTGTGAATAATGTAAATAGTGAAATAGCCCTATTATTCCACACAATAAATTGTAGACATAGTGTTTTGCTGTGGTTTAGCCAGCAGTGTAGATAGGAAGGCACATGTTATGTACACTAAATAACATCCACAGTACCGCAGACTCGGGGTAAAAGAGGTTCAGAAGGTTGATCCAGCAACCCACAGACATAGGATCATTCGCGACAAGGACAAGAGATGAAGTAGGTTTGGAGGAGCAAGTGTTAAGATAGTAGAGGATCTTCCTGAAATCAAATGGGCAAAGAATTGGCAAAACATTCGTGTGTGGTAAATTCTACACAAGCACTTACTTTATCACTTACAGTGTGTGAAAGCTTCCAGGCAACAAGACCACCATATCAGATTGCAATTCTGTCCACGAATGCTAAGACTGAAAAATGAAGTTCACAACTTCGTTTTTATTCAAAGATCAGGCATGATTCACTCAGTGGGGTAGCAAATTTTACCACAATTACCACAAATGGGCTGAAGCGAATTCAGAGCAGTTGTGGAAACGACATCAGGTTCATTAGGAAAAAATTAGTTTGACCGGACTAAAACTGTATCCTCTTAATTTTATAATACCATGACTGATTTTTAGGCTTCTCTCATTAGATATACGTGATACATGTGTACAAGAGGTGTTGAATAAGTAACACAACTATTTTTTCTCGGCAAGTTTTGATTGAAGAAATGCAGAATTTGTTGTGGAGCTTGTGGAATATTCCTGCAGCAGCCTCTGTAGTTTCATGAATTGCAGATATTCATAGGCACTTGCAAAATGTCTGTGGAGACCTGGCAGTGAACAAAAGCATGGTGAGTTGTTGGGCGAGTTATCTATCAATATAACAGGGTCACAGAGACCTGTCAGATTTCCTGTGTGCCGCCTGGCCACACACAGTGGTGACTCTTGCAATGTTGGAACTTACTGACACTGCCATTAGAGATGGTCGATGAATTGCAATCAAACACCTCGCTGCTCAGCTAGATGTGCCTGTTGGTAGTGCTGCTGCACTCATCCACCAGTTGGGATAGTCAAAGGTAGTGCTTGTGCTTGCTGGGTTCCTTGCCACCTAACAGGTGACTGTAAAGAGCAATGAAGGACCATCTGTGTGGAATTGCTTACATGTTACAAGGCTGATCATGTCAATTATTTGTTCATCATCACAGGTGATTAAACATCGATTTATCACTTCAAACCAGAAACAAAATGGCAATCCATGGAGAGGCACCACAGCACCTCTCCTTCAGAGCAAAAAGTTCAAAGCCACCTTGTCAGTCAGTAAAGTCATGGTGACTGTCTTCTGGGACTCTGAAAAGTTTCTCTGTTTGCTGTCCTGCCCCATAGTGCAACGATCAACTCTGAAATGTATTGTCTTATCCTCAGGAAATTCAAAAAACGACTTCAGCATGTTTGTCGCCACGAAAATGCAAATGAACTTCTCCATCTCCATGACAATATAAGGCCTCACACAAGTCTGTGCACCCAAAAGGCGCTCGCAAAACTTCATTGGACAGTTCTCTCTCTTCCACCCTACAGCCCGGATCTCGCACCTTCAGCCTTTCATTTGTTTAGCCCATTGAAGGATGCACTCCATTGGAAGCAGTACATGGATGATGATTGGGGGGGGGGGGGGGGGGCTATTGATATATAAATTCAGTGAATGGCTGAAGAGTAATGATAAAAATGTTCACACTTTACAGGTGCATGTGTACTACACATGTGAGCAAATACAAGGACAACCAAGTGTGTTCAGATGAGTTTGTGATTCTTTGTAGAGGAAGATGAAGCCTGTATTTGAACGAAAAGCAACCTCATTGAACACATTCTGCAACCAGCCATTAAGGATGTCCGTTCATTAGTGGCACTAGGAGTACCTGGTGTGACAGTATGCATCAAAATTGTCTGTAAAATTTAACCCTAAGATGAACATAATGCACATTTATTCAATGTAAATCGTTGATGATGCTAAGAGCCTCAAAACTGATCATGATATAATAAAATGAAGAGCATTTAGTGACAGTCTAATGCAGTTTCCTTTTTCCTAGTTAATAATATGACTGGTTTCCCCATAACCCCATCAGTGGTGGGAAGGGTTAATATACTTCAGGTACACATCAGGACAAGTTAACACCCCCCGTTTATCATCAGCTTCCATGTGACAAATAGCTTGCATTATTAGAGGACATAATTCTTGCAGGAAGACACTGGATGTGGTGTATGCATGGTGGACTTTCCCCCGTTTTCTACATTTTTTTTTTTTTTGACTGTACCTAACAGACTTTTAATAAGTGATGGATCTGTTTAGCCTGTGTAGTGGCATAACCTGGCTGTGGAGACATTTAAAGAAATCTGTGTGTTTCACATCTGTCAACAAAGTGTACACTTTATATGAGCACCAAATTGAAGAACAGCCAGGTGTGTTTGCATGAGTTTGTAATTCTTTGAGGAGGGGGCTGAAGAACATGTAAGAATGAGTGGAACCACATTGCACACTTGTTGTAGTGTCAACAGACAGTGGACTATTATAGGAAAGAACAGTCAGTATTTAAAAAAGTATTTCTTTCAGCTCTATGTTTACAGGGCTTCTTTCCTAGTGTTGATCAGTAACCTCCCATATAAGAATATAGGACACTTTTGTAACTTTGTGTACAATATTATGAGCAACTGAGCTTGGAGGGAGTGTGGAGTAGTGTCGTGCTGTTCTTAGAGTTTACTTGCAGTTATCAAGAGATTGTGGTATAATCAGTAATAGTTTGTTAAGCCTCTTAGTCACGGCTGCAAAGATTTAAGAACCTGTGTTTTACATAGTGGTGTGATTACAGTGGGTGGCCTAACACAGTAAGACATTATTGGCAAATAGGATACCGGACAGCTTTTTGTACCCCAAATCCAACACTATTGGTTTCTATTAAACTTTGTAGTTAACCATGACATCCTCTACTATGGTGTGTTAAAATTTTAACACAACGTGATGAACTTTTCAGTCTGAAGTAGAATTGGGCAACTGGGTGTGAGGGGCTGGGTATGGCATGTTGATAGATGTTGTTTGTTAACCTTGCATACTATCAACAGTATCAGCAACGAGTGTAATAATTCCAGTTACTTGGATTGATGGTGCCAGTTACTCTTATGTTGGTGTAGTTGGCACTGTTGGAATTTTAATATTTCTAAATATGTTGCGATCTGTTACACACAGAGAATGTGACTGCTCTTATTGTGACAGAACTATTATGACCACAGTGTTCATTTAACTTAAAGTGAATCACACAATAAGGAATAACCATGAAAAAGTCCTGAAAAGAAGCAACATTCGTAATTAACATAGAAAACAAATTGCCAGGAAGGCAAACAAATAGCAAAAATTCATGTTTGCATGAACAGTCAGTATTTGTATGTATGGAATGAATGAGGGACTAAATTAGCCCATGAACGATGGAAGCGTTGTGTGCCCAGCTGTAACCCTGGCTGCCTCAGACATACTGCTTTTTGGTGCTGGATACATCCTCCTGGCACATGGTGTAGTAGATAAGAAGTCATATATAGTGATGCAGACAGTCAATACTGGACATTACCACCACTGGTTTTGTGTTGTTCAGTGGGAGAGACACCAGCCGTAAAGTAGTCAGTAATAACAACAGTCCACTGGTTTGTCATTGCTGTCTGTAACAAGCCCCACATTCTTCACATAAGTGGTACAACCTTCAGCAGCCCAACAATTAGCACAGTTCAACAATAGTGCAAGGAACATCAATGCCATAGATAGCGCTAACAGTGTAGAAAGTCTTCCAGTATTGAACATTGAGGCACCAGAGGCCATACAATGAATTAAGATAGCACAAAATTACTTATGCAGGCAATGGAAAACTAGGACTGTGTCATTGAAGAACCTGAAAATTATTATATAATGGAATACTGAATAATATATTGTGCTGCAAATTCCAGTTGAGTAATGCACAGAAACTTGCTTCATGCCTATTAAGACAATGTTGGGCAAAGTGGTGCCTGCCACAGAATGTTAAGGAAGTGGGATGTACCTGTGTGCATCAAGTAACATGACAATGCCAACGCAGCATTTTTGTAGACATTTGTGGTCTTGGAGGTTCTTTTACTTGGACATTCAGGATCCACTTGGGTGTGTAATGGCCTGGAAAGTCTTAGATTTATGTGCATGTATAAGTAAGCGTGATTCTGCTGTGAAACTTACTGTTGCTTCCTCTGCTTTATTGGGTGGGCAAGCATCTTCCCATGGTAGAGAAGTGGTCATAATTTTGTGGCTAACTGCTGTATGTATAGAATAGGCAGAAAGGATCAATTCATAGCGAAGAACGTTGTTGTGCTTAAAAATGTGGGCATTAAGGTATCTAAATTTAACTTCATTATGTGATGATGGGTTGGGGCACAGGAGGTGAGAGGGAGAGGAAACAGAGTGTCATACATACAGATGTTGAAAATATTGCAGCTCAGAGGCATGCAAAGCAGAAGTATTTTCTATTGGCAAAATTAGAAGAAGGATCTTGAACTGTGTCACCAAACATCCACAAGTAAAAGAAGACAAAGGAGCTAGAAAAAGGTGGTAACAGGAAGAATGTAGTGGCTTGTAATGTACAAGGTGTGTTCGGGAGAAAGAACGAACACAATAACAGCATTTTTGAAGAAGGGAAAAAATCTAGAATGCCATGTAATTGTAGCTTTGTCATCGTATTGATGGATGGGCAAGCCAACACATTACATGGTGATGAACTATAATTTTTTCGATAATTTGATGTTGGATGGGTCAACATCCTTTATGTAATTATTGACCATAGTTATTTTCACTTACGAATGGCAGATAATTATTTGACAGTTGTAACTAGGAACCAAAGTGTTCAATAAGAATTTCAGTACCACAGTTACAATATTACAGAGACATGATTCTTAGTAGGCCCTGTTTTACCATCTGCGTATTGCTTGGATATCTTTTTGTATGTTCACTTGCACAATGAGAGGTTTCTGTGTGCACATTCAGAGAAAGGACAAAAATATAATATTCTGCTGCCAATTTGCATCACGTTGAAAGACCATATGCCACAATACGACCCAATAGTGTCATGACTGAAGTGGTGCAGGGGCAGAAGCATTTTGTTCTGTCAGCTGAAAGTGCATTCCAGGTATAGAAACTTTAAGGTGTGGAATGTCAGTCTTGATCACTTGCATTACTGCAAGATGTATTCACTTGAATTCCAAAACAAATGTCAGCAAAATCTTGACAGCCTAGTCACTTCGTTTATCCTATTTGACACATAAGGTTGTTGAAGATGGCCAGTGTTGCATATGAGGACAAACAATGAAATGAAATGTGGGTGCATAATTTTATCCTAGGGTAAAAAAGGGAAGCGAAAGATTTAATATGGTTGTTCATGCAACGGAAGTGGTACAAAATGCAAACATGTTCATTCAACACTGAATGAGCCACATGCTGTATCATTTTCATTCTGTGAAGCTACAGCTACGAAACTAGGCAGGTACTTGGCCAGTCATGCAGCGAGACATACTTTTTTGACTTTGAGGAAATTAAATATATTCTTGCCTCAGAGTTTCTGGAATTTGATATTCCTCGTTTGTCAGAAGATACACTGGATAGTGGCAACATGCCCAGAAAACATAAATTTCACATTCTAGAAATCAGTGGTTACTTGAGTATAAATTGTATATGTGGGTAGCACATTCTCACAAGCCAGCCAGTGTTTGGTGGTATTTAGGACTTGTAATGGATGAGGCTGTTCAGCTCAGAATGTGCAGCAGTAACTTTGCTATAGTTTATTACACAATTTTCAGGGAAAAGTTACATGGATAGACTTATTTCTGTGCCAAATAGAAACAAAACAGAAATATTCTCCAAAAATCCCATGCAAAATTCAGGACTCAGTTTAACAGGCTGTTGTCCCTGTCCTTCGTTGATTATGTTCCAGTGCATTAACATGTTATTTTGTTTCCAACAGATTGGATTGTTCAATCAGATAACTTTGGAGAACTGCCCAGGTTTGACATCTTTATTGTCTGATGGGGAACACATAGAAGATCTAATGAAATTATCGCCTGAAGCTATCTTGCTAAGATGGGTGAACCATCACCTTGAAAGGGCTGGAGTAGCCAGGTATTTTTCTCTGTTCACGATATTTATTTTTTATTCTAATGGTTTCATCTATGGATACAAGTTTCTGTTGTTCATTTCCTTGGATTTAAATATTGTGTGTAGACATCCATAGAGCATCCTGTTAACTGCAGTTTTCCTACTACTTGTCCGTATAGGAGGTGTGGCAACTTCCAGGGAGATATTGTAGATTCAGAAATTTATACATACCTGCTGAAGCAGATTGCACCACCAGAAAGTGGTGTGACAATGGAAGCATTAATGGTAAGTTTCTTTAAGTGTAATGGAAATAAAGTAAAGGATGCTAACCAAAGATTGCCAATGCTTTAACAGACTTCAAGAATCAGCTGCTAGTTGACACTAGTGGATTATTTAATTAAATGTGCTGGTTAAAGCTGTGTAGTAATTTGTTTTTCCTGTTATAGCTTCATGAAAAATTCTGATTGCAGCTCTGTAAATTTTGAAATGTCAACAAGTGATAAGATTTTTTTCATAGCATCACTTTAAGGCTAATAACAGCAGCATTTTAAAACCATTACACCATTTAGATTTAATATAATTGGATAAATAAAAAAATCTACTCATAAAAGTTTCAGAGGGAGAAAAAAACACATGAAAGTTTTTTGTGCCATTGGCAGAAAGAACGAAGGTAAAGCACTGGTGAGGTTTGGAAATTGGGAGAGTTACGGAAAAGTCACCCAGAATTCGGGGTCTGAGGAGACTTACCAGATGGGATGAGAAGGAAAGAGTCTTTCCATATTGTTCTGTCCAGTAACTCTCCCCAGACCGGGTATTCTGGGTGTCTTTCCTGTAAGTATCCCCATTTCCTAAACTTTTCCACTCCTTTTGCTTCATCCTTCTTTCAACCCTTCTGCCAAAAGGAGCCACTGGCTCCAAAAGCTTACACTTAGCCTAACGTTTGTGTTTGTTTTCTACTGCCGTCACTTGGTGAGTAGATTTTTTTTACCCATCCAATTATATTTTCAAACATTGATTATTTTTTTTAGATACACAATTTAGATTGGTTGTCATAATTTCAAGTTTGGAAAATATATACTTATACTCTGCAAGCCACATTACGATGTGTGGCGGAAGAAACTTTGTATAACACCTTCACTTCCCCCTTTCCGTTTTTAGTTGCAAATGGTGCCTGGGAAGGACAACTGTTGGTAAGCTACTGTAAGGCCTCAGATATCTCTAATTCTACCTTCATGATCTTCTCATGGAATATATGTTGTGGAAGCAATACCTTGGGTGAATCTTTTAGGAATCTGTGCTCTTGGAATTAAACAGTAATTACCGTGATACAAAATGTAATCACTTACATATGCCTCTATTGTAGTATTAGTCACTTCAATTAGATGAGAAAGTAGGAGACGAGGTACTGGCAGAAGTGAAGCTGTGAGGGTGCAAATACAGGAAAGTGCTGAAAAGGTGATAGCTTATGCTTCCAGATGACTATGATTTCCATTAGGAACTGCTCTAAAACTGAGAAAGAGTGCCTTGCTGTTGATTTTTCGAGCCATAGTTATTTGCAAAATAATTTACCCTTGTGCTGGCTGGTTAGCCTGGCGAATCCATGGTGAAATGGGCACTGAGGCTTTAGAAGTACATCACAGTGGTATCCGAAAGTGGATGCAAGCACAAGGCCCTGGCTGCCTTTCAAGGAATTGTATGGCAGAAGACAGGAATATGGATGTACTTTTAGTCATTGCTACATTAAGTCATTTCTACTGAATCAGCGGGAGATCCAGCACTGCTGAAAAGCATACAAGCCGTGAAGGAGGAGGAACTGACAAAAGGACATTTTAGTAATGGAGCATTATATAAGAGTAACTATGACCCAGTGGGGCAGAAAGGGTTGGTCATCATCCTGCCTAAACTACGGCCAGCTATCCTGAAGTTTTTCATGACAGTCCCAACACTTGCTCACCTAAGATTCCTGAAGATTCTAGATGTAATCAGACACAGGTATAATTGGCCAGATGTCTATGGATCTGTTTGACATTGAGCCACTGTAAGGAATGTAAATGACAGAATCATATGCTGCAATTGTCTCCAGGGCGTCTTGTATTAATGCCGCCTGTAGTAGTACAATTCCACTGAATTGGAATAGAACTCTTGGAGATTCCTAAAGTTGACTAACGGGAATTGGTGAGCAATAGTCTGCACTGACTACCTCAACTGCTATGCTGTCACTAAAGCTGTGCTGACTGCTGCATCTCCAGAAATTGCAAAGTTCCTTGTAGGAGGTGTCATTTTGAAGCATGGAGCACCATGTGTGATCATCTCTGACCATGGAAAAATTTTCCAGTGTAGACTAGTATCAGAGTTAATTTCATATTGCAACATCACCCACAGGTGATGCCTACCATTCACATACGAGTGGCCTCATAGAATGCTTTAATAAAATGCTGGCAGATATGCTCTTGATATATTTTGATGTCAAATAAAAGGGTTTTGGGGCATGATATAACATCATGATGTTCACGTATAACACAGTGAAGCAAGATACTAAAGGCTTCACACCGTTCTTTCTGCTCCATGGCCACTAGTCGAAAATGATAGTTTCAACTGCACAATGCTTGGGATGACTACGTGAAACATTTCATCAACAGGACCAAAGAAGCAAGACAGCTGGATTGATACAGATCCTGAACACCCAGGAGGACAGAGTGCACTACAATGCCGAGCACTGACCTCTGAGATATATCCCAGGAAACTTGGTTGGGATTTTTATGCTTGTGTGGAAAGTAGCACTATCGGAAATGTTATGAAAGTGCTACTTTGTGCTGTATAGTGTCCTTCATCACATGTCTGAAGTTGCATATGAGTTTATCACCACCTATTAAACCTCTACCCTCCTCAAGCTCATTGTGATAGTTAATCCTTTCCATGTGCGTTACAGATACCAGCTCTATTAAGGTGCAGGATGCTATGGTAAAAGTGTCTAGAAGCTGCCGCTAACTTGAAGTCCATAGCTGCAAGTCCACAGCTGTCTGACTGTAGAGGGGACTGGTCTGCATCTCGCAGTCCTACCTGACACAGTGGTCACTGACTCGGAATGGAGGCTAGGCCAGTCTTCATGGATGAAAACCCAGTCTGCTTACCTGCAGACTGTTCAGCTTAGCTGCAGGGCACCTGTGTCACCACTACTGAGGCAGTAAAAGTACCGCTACACTGCCTGTGTACTGGAACTGCTACACAGGATGTTAATGTTACTGCTGGGTCTTCAGTCTACACACCATCTTGACAACTGATGAAAGTGGTATGCATACTTCCTGGGCTCAGCCTAAGTGTAACTTCACTCTTGGAGAGCGCCGACATGCCACAGCCACACCAAACTGCAGGCACGCACGGCTGCTGCACCCTCCTCTGACAGGACCGTAGTGCTGGCCACAGGCAGTGCAAGGATCTGTGCTCAGCAAGTCCATCGTGGGGCACTGATGTGTCACCTTGGCTTATAAGCAGCGTGGTCGCTGCTAAGCAGTGCTGGGAAGAAAATGGTGTGACATAAAATTCTCACTAATAAATGATTGTTAATTGAGTGATATTTCATTAGTGCCCCAGTGCTTTACGGGATCACTCAACCCCACTCTTCGCTCAACGTCCTGGTAACGTGATCCCGGCTCCAGTCTTAACAGTTCAACAGTTTAAGTGTTCATGATTAATGAATGCCACTGCTGGTGTATTTTTTTTTACATTTATTGTGTTATGCAAGCAATCTCTTTTCTTTGAAAATCTTCAGGTTGCTTGCAGTTAACAAAACAGGAAATTAGGCTGAAGCTACAGCATTTTAAAGAATAAAGTAGGGAAATAGGTCTGGTAACAAACTTATTCTAAATCCTCACCAGGTTGTGCTGAAGTTTAGATGTAGGCGGTCTGGTTGTTGTATGTAATGTTAAGGACAATATCCTATAACACTGCTCATAAACATTCTGCCAACCGCTTAGTGGAAGTATGGAGAGCTGATACTGCATACAAACAGTAAACTGTCTAGACAGGGCCATTTCTCGACAAAGGTAAACATGTAATATTGCTTGCACTCTGTCTAGTTTGACAGTCCAAGTGTGTTTGTAACGGTGAGATATTGTGTTACCCTCATGAGCCAATCCTCTAAGTCCTGAAGTTAGTGCTGAGATAAGGCATTTTAGAACAATACAGCAGTAATCGCTGTACTACCATCCACATACGTCATATTAGTCTCGCAGTCTATAGGTCGTAAACTGAATCCCCCTACCCCCTCCCAACCCTATAACATTATCAGAAAATTTATATAATACTTTCTCAAATTTTTCCACTGTATAGCTCTTGAGGCTGGAGCCTCGTAAAAAGATTCTAATTACCACATTTTAACCACCTTTCACACTTACTAAACCCAAATTGTATTGAATCCAGAATCTGTACTACCCTTTTAAGATATTATTGCATTATTTACAGCTATAAACACACCACCATCACTGCCATACAGCCTGTCTTTGAAATAGACATTCCAATCTGAATTTAAAATTTTATTTCTCTTCACTTGAAATTTCATACAGCTTTCAACTCTAGTTCTACGTGCACATTATTGCCGTTTATAAGTGAGACTATTTCTGGAATTTTTTCATGAATGCTGGTATAGTTAACTACTACCACTACACTAACTTACTTTCTGACCTGCAATGTCATTAATACTCTCCATAATTGATGTCTCATATCCAAAATAAATTTGCACCTTATCAGGCTTGTAGAGGAGTTTCCATTAAAAACACCTCACATGTGCATTCCATACACATTGCTACCAGTATCCTAGTAGCCCACAGCATGTGAGGCTAGTTGTCTTCACCATTTCATCTAGCTATCTGCAGTAACAGAGGATGACAACTGAACCCTGATTTCAGGTGTCAGTCATGCTGACATGAGGCAAGATTTGCAGCCAGCTGCTGTCAGTGTGCTCAGTAGTTACTGGCAGTGCCTCCTCCACTGCTTGGGGCTTCGCAACCATATTACTGTTGGCCATTTGCCTCCAGCTGATAATGAGCTCGCTAGGTCATTCACATCAGAAGTGATTGAAACATCAGAAAATTGTTTGATACTTTTATTAAAGACAAGTGGCTTGTTATCCAAAAATTCTGTAATTGCATTAATCTCTCTTGTGGAACATACCAATGTGCTGTGATGATGGATAGAGTGAGAAAACTTGAAAAACCTGTAAGAAGTGATCATCTCTGTCTTTCCCAAACCTGGAATGAGATCTGTCAGCTCATCTAATTCCAGCTGAATCACCCACAGTATTCTATTACTAGCTTCATTTCCCAAGGATGAAATATGAAATAACAAGCATTTGGAGTGAGAGCTGACAGTCAGATGTGGACAACTCCATTCTGGTATGAAAAGAGGAAGGCTGAAAGAAACCCTGTTAATACTGTGAACCACAAGTACGACCTCAACATGCTTTTATACAGTTCTTGAAGTTTTCTTCTGTGTAATGAGTGTACCATGAGTTTTCAAGATTGAAGCAGGATGATGTTGACATATTGCCATGGTATTTCTGATAACTGTTTAGCCACCTTCAGCCATCACCTGAAGATGGTTGAATGATTGTCTACCAAAATACCATGGTGAGGTACTTACATAATCTGCCTGCACCTCAGGACCTTGTGGAACATGTTAATACAGTTACAAAAATGTAATGCTGTTTATACAGGGTGATTCACCTGCCCCCTGCAGCTGTCATTTTATTAAACCTGCGGTGTTATTTGCTGACCTTCGTAAATCACAAATGAGATTTTTGTATTCTTTCATTTGCTATGTGCAAACTGGTGGTTCTACAGAAAAAAAAATGAGCAGGTTGTACTGGGATGTATTTTCTCTGGAGACTACAGTTTTAGTTTTTCAGCCGGCCGGAGTGGCCGAGCGGTTAAAGGCGCTACAGTCTGGAACCGCACGACCGCTGCGGTCGTAGGTTCGAATCCTGCCTCGGGCATGGATGTGTGTGATGTCCTTAGGTTAGTTAGGTTTAAGTAGTTCTAAGTTCTAGGGGACTTATGACCACAGCAGTTGAGTCCCATAGTGCTCAGAGCCATTTTTTTTTTTAGTTTTTCAAGAAAAACGTACAAAAGTTACCTTCAAACACAACTCCACCTCACACTCATACCTCACCAGTCAGGATTTCTTAGTATGTTGTTTGTGGCATTCCCTCCTCCTATTTTACAAAAATTTGTGACTACATGAACTATTCCCTGTATTAGACCTTTCTCTGTCTCTCAATTGGACTGTTACACCACCAGCATAGTCAGCTACTTTGTCAGCATTAATAATTTAAATGTGGACATGAGGATAATGATTGAAAAACAACTTCTGAAAAGTTATGCAACAACTAATTATACGTTGACAATTTGATGCAGACTTGACACTTACAAGCACAGTACTTTGGTAGTCAGAAGGCCTGACAAATACGACGAAGTAATTGTTTTTTATGGTGTTAAAATTCACAAAACTGTTATGTAAAATTTACACAAACTTCAATTTTACAATATGTAAGTGCAAAACTGGGCGAGTGTCATAATAAGGTGAATTAACGAAGACAAAAAAATGTTGAATGAGGGAAGTCATTCATGCAGTCACTAATATTTGTACAGTAGTAGAAGGGAGTGCCATGAACAACATACTAGAAACCCTGACAGATGGGGGCTGAGTGTGAGAATAGGGCGAGTTTGAAGGTAATTTTGTACATTTTTCTTGAATAACTCAAACTATGGCCTCAAACCTAGTATACAATTAAGTACATTAAATTTCATACAAAAAGGTCCTGATCATTTTTGTTGTAGGACTAACAGTTTGCGTGTAGCAAGCAAGAAAATATGAAAATCTTGCATGTGGTTTATGAAGGCAAACTACAACACTGCAGGTTGCATAAAACGACAGCAGTAAGAGCAGTTGAATCGCCATCAGTATCGTACAACACTAATGCTATTATTAAAAAATTGTGTATTGAAGTTTTAGCTGTGTATTTAAGATCCTAGCCATGTCCCCTCCCACGGCTTCACCCACGTATGTGTGTGTCACATACAATGCACACATCCTTAGGATGCACCCGAAGTTGCTCTTACGTCTCTGAAGATTTTTCTCCATTAAGAATAACATACTAAGTTCTGTTCCCTAAGCACTCTTCAATCCAGTCAAACAGATGGCCTGATAAAAGTTTTTGTCAAGTATCCGGCAAACTGTAGGAAATGGAGCTGCCTGGCTGAGATTCATTGGAAAGATCTTAAGGAAACATAATTCATCCACGAAAGAAGTGGTTTATACACTCCTGGAAATTGAAATAAGAACACCGTGAATTCATTGTCCCAGGAAGGGGAAACTTTATTGACACATTCCTGGGGTCAGATACATCACATGATCACACTGACAGAACCACAGGCACATAGACACGGGCAACAGAGCATGCACAATGTCGGCACTAGTACAATGTATATCCACCTTTCGCAGCAATGCAGGCTGCTATTCTCCCATGGAGACGATCGTAGAGATGCTGGATGTAGTCCTGTGGAACGGCTTGCCATGCCATTTCCACCTGGCGCCTCAGTTGGACCAGCGTTCGTGCTGGACGTGCAGACCGCGTGAGACGACGCTTCATCCAGTCCCAAACATGCTCAATGGGGGACAGATCCGGAGATCTTGCTGGCCAGGGTAGTTGACTTACACCTTCTAGAGCACGTTGGATGGCACGGGATACATGCGGACGTGCATTGTCCTGTTGGAACAGCAAGTTCCCTTGCCGGTCTAGGAATGGTAGAACGATGGGTTCGATGACGGTTTGGATGTACCGCGCACTATTCAGTGTCCCCTCGACGATCACCAGTGGTGTACGGCCAGTGTAGGAGATCGCTCCCCACACCATGATGCCGGGTGTTGGCCCTGTGTGCCTCGGTCGTATGCAGTCCTGATTGTGGCGCTCACCTGCACGGCGCCAAACACGCATACGACCATCATTGGCACCAAGGCAGAAGCGACTCTCATCGCTGAAGACGACACGTCTCCATTCGTCCCTCCATTCACGCCTGTCGCGACACCACTGGAGGCGGGCTGCACGATGTTGGGGCGTGAGCGGAAGACGGCCTAACGGTGTGCGGGACCGTAGCCCAGCTTCATGGAGACGGTTGCGAATGGTCCCCGCCGATACCCCAGGAGCAACAGTGTCCCTAATTTGCTGGGAAGTGGCGGTGCGGTCCCCTACGGCACTGCGTAGGATCCTACGGTCTTGGCGTGCATCCGTGCGTCGCTGCGGTCCGGTCCCAGGTAGACGGGCACGTGCACCTTCCGCCGACCACTGGCGACAACATCGATGTACTGTGGAGACCTCACGCCCCACGTGTTGAGCAATTCGGCGGTACGTCCACCCGGCCTCCCGCATGCCCACTATACGCCCTCGCTCAAAGTCCGTCAACTGCGCATACGGTTCACGTCCACGCTGTCGCGGCATGCTACCAGTGTTAAAGACTGCGATGGAGCTCCGTATGCCACGGCAAACTGGCTGACACTGACGGCGGCGGTGCACAAATGCTGCGCAGCTAGCGCCATTCGACGGCCAACACCGCGGTTCCTGGTGTGTCCGCTGTGCCGTGCGTGTGATCATTGCTTGTACAGCCCTCTCGCAGTGTCCGGAGCAAGTATGGTGGGTCTGACACACCGGTGTCAATGTGTTCTTTTTTCCATTTCCAGGAGTGTATATGTTCCATGGACTGTAAGAGTCATCTGCCTGATGTACAAAGGCTACATTCTCAAAGGATCCTGTAGAGCCCAGCCATATGGAGCATCAAATTGCATTTGACAGAACTCAAAAGTGCTGGTGTCTTCAGTGGAGCTGAAAAAATCACTTAAACTTTGTGCTTGGTGAGGATTCAACCTATTTTTGAAGAGAAGTCTGTCTGTCTTCCTCATTCCTTACGTACACAGGTTTTATTCACAGTACAATATGTACACTATGTGATCAAAAGTATCTGGACACATGGATGAAAATGACTTAAAAGTATGTGGTTCTCTCCATCGGTAGTGTTGCAATTCGATGTGGTGTTGGCCCACCCTTAGCCTTGAAGACAGCTTCTACTCTTGCAGGCATACATTTAATCAGGTGCTGGAAGGTTTCTTGGGAATGGCAGCCCATTCTTCAGGGATTGCTGCACTGAGGAGAGGTATTGATGGTGGTCGGTGAGGCCTGGCATGATGAAGTCTGTGTTCCAAAACATCGCAAAGGTGTTCTATGGGATTCAGGTGAGGACTCTGTGTAGGCCAGTCCATTACACCGATATTATTGTCATGTAACCACTCCGCCACAGGCCATGCATTATGAACAGGTGCTTGATCGTGTTAAAAGATGCAATTGCCATCCCTGAATTGCTCTTCAATGGTGGGAAGCAAGAGGGTGCTTAAAACATCACTGTAGGCCTGTGCTGTGATAGTATCACACAACACAACATTGGGTGCAAGCCCCATCCATGAAAACACTACCACACCATAACACCACCACCTCCGAATTTTACTGTTAGCACTACACACTCTGGCAGATGACGTTCTCCGGGCATTTGCCGTACCCACACCCTGCCATCGGATCGCCACATTGTGCACTGTGATTCATCACTCCACACAACATTTTTCCACTGTTCAATTGTCCAATAGAAACATTTACCGGCGTGATGTGTGGCTTATGAGCAGCCAGTCGACCATGAAATCAAAGTTTTCTCACCTCCCGCCTAACTGTCATAGTACTTGCAGTTGTTCCTGATGCAATTTGGAATTCCTGTGCGATTGTCTGCATAGATGTCTGCCTTTCACACATTACGACCCTCTTCAGCTGTCGCTGGTCGCTATCAGTCAACAGACGAGGCCGGCCTGTACGCTTTTGTGCTGTACGTGTCCCTTCATGTTTCCACTTCACTATCACATCTGAAACAGTGGACCTAGGGATGTTTAAAAGTGTGGAAATCTCACATACAGATGTACGACACAAGTGACGCTCAATCACCTGACCACGTTTGAAGTCGGTGAATTCTGCAGAGCGCCTCATTCTGCTCTCTCACGATGTCTAATGACTACTGAGGTCGCTGATATGGAGTACCTGGCAGTAGGTGGTCACACAATACACCTAGTATGAAAAACATATGTTTTAAATTCTACCCATGGAAAAATCCAAAATACGATGGAAATCAAGAAGTACTGATGCCTCCCATTTTTGGACGTTTTGATTCATCAGAGATGACACCATGGGGCATACAGTTTATCAGAAGCCAATGCCTACCGACTTGCGTCCATCAACTAGCTGTCACCACCCTTCCCAGATGATGATTGGCGTCAGAACCTTGGTTCACATAGCTTTGCTTACAAGAACGGTCTACAGGATGAGCTCTTGCACTGACAGGACATTTCTGAAGCAAATGGGTATTCTCCTCAACTGGTACATAAGGCGCTATGAATAAAACCTACGGTGGACATGAGGGTGAATGACAAGAAGACTGAGGAAGAAGACAGAGTTATGGTTTTCGTGCTGTTTGTGGGGGGGGAAACCCACCATCAAAATAGTTTGTATCCTCACGAAGTTAGTGATTTTTCATCCTCCACTGAAGACAGCAGCACTTTTGAGTTCTGTTAAAGATGACTTGATGCTCCACAAGGCTGGGGTTTGCAGAATATTCTGCGAGTCTAGCTTTCCGTACATCAGAAAGAAGACTCTCACCGTCCATGAAACTTGCATGGAACGCCATAGGTACACTCAACTCGTAACAGCCCAATAAATCAGCTGTGGCAGAGCACTGGATCGACACTGGTCACTTAGTTGTAAAAGAAGCAGCTGAAATTTATTTGGTGAAGAATTTGATAGATACACCAGTTTGAAACTGGACAAATCATGAAGTCTGGTGTTATCATTAATAAATTCAGAAAGATGTTGCTGCAGTGCAGCTAATAATGGTACCTCAGTATTTCAGCATGGCTTGACTATGTACACACACACATTCTGTGCCACTGATCAATGTCTCTGGCTCTTGAATATCTGTGATTTAAAACAATAGCTTGTCTGTTAGCTCACCTTGAAGATGGCTGAAGGATATATGGGTGAAATATTAATAGTAGTAATAGTTGTTTATGTGACTGCACTCCTGAAATTTAATGGATCAGTTATTGTGCTGCAGAAACTGGAAGGTCAGAGGATATTGACTGTAACATTTCACCCACTATTTCAAATAATCCCAGACATTTTCTGTCGAATGAAGATTAGGTGATGTAGTAGGTCAGTTAAGCTGTGATGTAGTGCCCAGATGTTCGTCAAACAGCAAATTTTATGCTTGTTGCACTGTGAACATGGCTATTGTTACCTTCACAGACTGGAGCTGTTACATTGTGCCATTCATGAAGATTTAGGAGAGGGGGCAACACTGTCACTGGGAATCTTGAAATAAAGATCCTGGTTCATGTTAGTAGTAACCTGAGGGTTTGGGCCAAAATAATGCTATGAAAAACATCCCAGTCACAGAATTATCTGTAGCTTAAACTTGAACCTCAACACATTGCAAGTTAGATGGGTCATTGGGCTGTTAGCTCACGTGACCCCATGATTGAATGAAAAAGGGACAAATTGTGACTCTTCAGGCAACATTAAATGGCTCATTCAGCTGCTGTCCAGTTGGCATTGGTTTGCTCATTGAAAACATGCCAATGTATATGTTGGTGTGGGCGATGACATGTTGCGAGGTACCATACTCCAAATGCCTATTGCCTGGGGTTACTTTCACGGTGTTCACTTGGAAACTGGATGAGATGGATCTACATTCACTGACACTGACATTTATGGTCAGGTTGAAACCAACTTTCATTGATAAAATATGACACTTGTCTCTGATCCGTGTTGGGTAGGATATTTTTATGGCCACTCTTCTCAAACCACGTTATAAAGAATCTGCAAAGAATGTGATGCATATGTGGGGAGGTGGCTGTGTGGAACATTATATGCCCATGCCCATGCCCATTCCCATGCCCACATTCATTCACCAATAAATCGTGAAGCTTCATTTGTGTTATGGTCATGGGAATATCCAAACACAACAGCTCATTTCTGCCATTTTGTCATGTCTCCATGTGGAATGTCTTGCTGTGGTGATTCCATAAAATAAACTGGTGCGCACACACACACACACACACACACACACACACACACACACACACACACACCTACTTCACTGCCATGACTTAAATCACCAGTAGAGGGCCACATGAACACCTGTTATGAGAGCTGCATTATCTACATTTCTCCCAAGTGATCAGTATGTAATTTTAAGGGGGTGGCTACATTGAATGTAATTGAATTGATTTTTGTTACAGGAGCCAGATCTTCTGCGACGTGCAGAAATAATGCTCCAGCAAGCTGGGAAACTGGGTTGTCGTAGTTTTGTCACACCGAGTGATGTGACTAATGGAATTTACAAACTTAACCTTGCATTTGTTGCCAACTTGTTCAATAACCATCCCGGTCTTGATCGCCCTGAAGGTGAAATTGAAGGATTAGAAAATATTGAAGAAACCAGGGAAGAGAAAAGTAAGTATTTTTTAGTCATATGAAGTGATGAAAGACTTCTGACTTTTCAGCTCTCAAAAGATTAATTGGAGAATTGCTGATACAATAGGGATTAAGAGTTGTTTAACTAAAAGCTTGAGGAAAATGACAATGAGCAATAGATTAAACCTCGAGGTTAAACATTTACTGTTGAATTCGCAAAAGTAGTGATACTTTGTAGAAAAAATATTCTACTCTGTGTTTGCCTAATGGCCCTGCAGGTTTGCTAATAATCAGGAAGTGCAGCATGCTTCAATTCCTTCTTACAATGTGATGCATGTGTGTGGAGGTGGCTGTGTGGATCCTTACGCATCTGTGCCTGTGCGCCCCATTGCCCGTAACGCTGGGGCACACATGGGAAGGTGCTGCTTCTAACATTGGAAAAAATAATGTGTACTGCTGGTCACTGAAACTGCAGTACCAAGAAGGTGGCACATAACAAATATCAAATTGGCATGAGAGGTGTGCTACATGCTCAGATATCCAGATCAGTGGTTCAGTGCAGCCATACAGAGTACATAGGAGTAGACATCTACATTCTGTATATAAGGAAAAATTACGCGATGAGTATCTCATTCAGAAATAAATGTGCAATTTAGTTTCCTTGCGAGATCATGTTGTCATGCCTTCATGTAAGAAGGGAAGATCCTACCAGCTCATGTTGAAATTTTACAGCGGCAGGATAGTGACTCTTTTGTTCATTTGACTGTGGATGACCGTACAGCCATGTCATGTACCTTGAACTAGGTAATGGGCTTGTTTACAGAAAGGCAAGTATCCACGTGGACTGTATGACTATTGAAACACCACGGTTAACACGGCAGCAATTGATGTGCCTTCCCTTCGTGAAGCAGCAGAGAGGTATGCTCACATTGGTACTACTGAATACAACATTGGGCACAGGAATGACAACATTTCATCTTTCCAGATGAGTCCCAATTTTGTGTATATTAGTATGGATGTATTCATGTATGGATGCTTTGAGGAGAACAAATGTGGCCAGTTTGCATTTGTCATTGTCATGCAGGACAAACATGCGTTGTAATGGTATGAGGTTCCATTGGGTGCATAATATCACCTTTGGACAGCAGTCATTAAATTTATGATGCATTAAGGTATATCTGTACCTGTGCCCTATCTTTGATGTCACTGTGAAGTTATCTTCCAACAGTAGAATGCAACAATGTGTGTTGCCCATGGTGTCCTAAACTGTCTCAGTATAGAGGGAGGTACTGTTGGCCTGTCAATCATGTTCTCCTGATCTTTCACACATTGAATGCATCTGTTCCTGGACTGCTGAGAGGCTAGCGTACCACCACTCACCAGCTACTAGGATTGATTAACTCCACGTCAGAGTTGCTTGCTTAACTGTTGCGCAATTTAGAAAACCGTTTGTTGGGGAGAGGGGAGAATATAAATACTGTGGATTGTGAAGCATCAGTTAATTCAATTACATTATGTTATGAAGCCTGCTCTGTAGCTGAGTTGGCCTTCCGACAGCTAGGTGGTAATCATTGGTTTGGATCTACACTCATTAGATGCTGTACATTGAAGTTGGTATGTGGTGTAACATGACTTTCATGAGGTAAGAAATGTCACTGACAGGGTTGCGATAAGAGTAGATGTGAGAGACAGATCTTGTAAATAGGTGTTTTATAGCAAAATGACCCAAGATGGTTGGAAGTTCATAGCAGTATTAGATTCCTGGGTGGTATTCAGTGTTTACTGGGGGTGCCCATTCGAAGCTGCTCAACAACTGTGTGCAGCCACCCTCAGGGGCTCAGCATTTGTTTTTTGGATACAGGATTGGAGACCCCGGGGTTCCTGAGCTGGGGACTGATGAGTACCACCATTCCTCTTTCACTGTAAACTCTGGGCATGTTTCAGCCACCACTGTATGGCACAGCAGTGGAACGTTGTGTGCCACAGGGTATGGAGATTTTTGTTTGACCACTGAGATCCCAAGGATAGTAAAAACCTCTGAAGAAAACCCTCTCGATCTTGAGGGTAGCTGCTTGCCAGTGATATTCATAGTTGTTGAGATGAAACAGTCATTAGTGGGCAACCTCTAGGGAAACTACTGCACCTTATTTTTATTAACTTACTCAGGCAGTGGGACTCTTGAGTGGATCCTGAGTGGAGCTGCTTGTGGGACCAACATGAAACCCTCAAACTCGGACTTAGCAACTCCAAGTGTGATGGGTCTGCTGCTTGGGAGTACTCACATCCACTCATCCAAGACAATTAGGGAGGCTGGGCCTCCTGATAATTAAATTGTGTTTAGTAACGGGGCTCTTGGAGTCAAATCCAAATGTGTTTGTAGTGATCAAGGGGAGATAGGGTGTCTTTCAGTGTCTCCCTGTCTGTATCCATGAAGACTTAGAATTGCTTGCTTGTACCTTAGTCTATTAAGCAGTTACGAAATCATTCCTTATTATTTGAGACTAAAAGGGCAAAGCAGATGAAACTACCCATGAAGTCACAAAAATTGGGTTACTGTGTCATAACTATTGAGTTACAAAACTCCAACTCAAACAAGGGTATGGTTATGTGCCATGATATTACGGACATCAGCACTGCAGAACTTGAACCAGAATGGACATTGCAGAGGGTTAGTGGATGTGGAGCAGAGGATGCAAAGGAATAATGCAGAAATTGAGACCACCACCGCCTTCGTAACCTTCAGTTCTCCAACACTACCTGAACATGTCTTGGCAGGGTTCCTCCGATAGTAAGGCATTACATACTTAACCGTATGCAGGGCTACAAATTTCAGCATTGTGGCAGTGTGATGCTGGATTGTGGAGGTGAAGTGATCTGTGGGAAGTGTGGAAGGACACCCCATAAAGCTGAGACTGAATACCTGTTTCCATAACTCCGCATAAACTGTTCTGCATTCAGTCTGTAGCTGAGAATGCCTTGTTCTTGCTGCAAAATGCAAAATTCAGGAAATAAGTGAACAAGCTATCCCTTCATATGATTCCGTGTTGCAGAAACCTGTCCCCAAGTTAGAAGCCTCAATGCAAATGCTGTCCATTGTACAGTTATCCACCACCGGCACCTGTACTTGCTCCTGTACATGTCAAAGCAAAGTGAGTAAAGACATAGCTATCCAGGCAGCTTAGACAGCAGATGCTAGCAACATTTTTTGCAGTGAGCATTAAGAGGGTACGCCAAAAGCAGCAGAGTGCCTCTCAACATCCCCAGTCTCCATCATCTCTGAAGGGAAAGGGACTAGGGAAATGGTCGCAACATTCAGGTCAAAATCTGTCCTGGGTGCCATCAGATGTCATTCCGGCACATCTGGCTGATGACAACATTATGGACTTTGGTGTCTTGTCACTGGACCTGGACAGACCCTCCACTCACCCTCTTTCCAAAAGTGCTTCACCACCCTGGTGTAAGGATAGGAGTAAATGAAAACCACACTGCTGAAATAGCTCTCATAATCAAGTGGAATACTAATGGGTACAGGAATCTTCTGTAGGACTTGAACTCCTTATACAGGATGGATCTTCTTGCCACTCTCTCAAAGAGAGACATTTTAAATGGGCTGATGCGCCAGTACTTGGAGGCTGTCACCTCTACAGAAAAGATGACCTTACCGGTGACAGGGCAGAAGGAGGGGTAGCAGTGTTCATCAAGGACATAGTCAACTTCTCACCCTTGCCTTTCACCACAAAACAGCAAGCTTTCGCTGCTCGGAGAATGACCCGTGTTGCTGTCACGGTGTGCTCTGCATACATACCATCCCACAAGACCATTGCAGTGGTGTCATCATGCACAATCTTGTTGAACTACCCCATCCCTTTCTCCTTTTAGGGGACTTCAGTGCACACAGTGCTGCCTGATGGAGCATGTCCCGAAAGGAAGCATTAGAGATAGCTGTTCAGAAAGGCTAACTTGTTGCTTTACAGTTGGCTGTTTTTGAGCAATGTGACAGCATCCAGGATTGGATGGGTAATGTTACAGCCATGATCCACCATGCCACAGATGCATCCATCCAAAAGTCAGTGGGAACACCTAGGCAGCAGCCTGTTCCGTAGTGGAAAATGAGTGTCATTCTGTGATCAGGGTCAAGAGGGTGGCTATAAGCAGATTCAATCAGTGCCCTATAGATGCGGAACTTGCAACATTGTGGATGGTGTGCACAAAGGAAGGGAGAATAATTTGATAGAGTAAGCAGAGGTCTTGGTAAGATTTTCTGAAATCAATTAATAGGTCAACAACCACAAGTGAAGTATAGGAAACCATCAGGAGGATCCCCATGCAGATATCAGGACTGCTGACAACAGCTGCATGAGAGCAGGGGTGTCTCATAACATCATTGAGGATCATTGCTTAGACAATGGCTCCATCATCTCAGACCACCATGGCCAGTTCTAGCTAGGGTCCAGCTTTCATCATTATTCGAAACACAGGAGAGGCTTGACTAAGATTTCCGTTCCACCAGCATGGAGGGATACAACCAGTCTCTGTCTCTCTGTGTGGGGCTTGGATTCTGCATTGCCAGTAGCTCATGATACTACACCCAGTCATGACATGATAATATACAGCATGTTTAAACAGTTGGACCTGGAGGTGGGGGAGGTCCTCCTTCAGCTGTCCACTGAAATTTAATGACAGGAGACTTCCCCAACTCGTGGAAAGAGTTTATTTTGATCCCAGTTTTAAAAATGGATCAGACTAACTGTAGCATTAGTCTGATAAGCTGTGTAAAGACATTGGAGCATATGGTCAACTGGTGCCTAGTGTGGGTTCTGGAAACCAGGTCCTTACTAAGTCGCTGCCAGTGCGCATTGAGGATGTATCACTCAACATTCGGTACCTGACTCTGCTTGAAATCAGCAAAATTTTCTTAATAAGAAACACCTTGTTTGATGTCGTCTTTGAATTGGGAAAGGCCTAGGATACTACACTGATCAGGCGGAACATTATGACCACCTACTTAATAGCCAGTACGTCCACCTTTGGTACAGATAACAGTAGTGACGCATCATGGCATGGAAGCAGTAAGGCAGTAATAGGTCACTGGAGGGAGTGGGCACCACATCTACATACAAGTCACCTAATTGCCGTATATTCTGGGGAGGGGGTGATGAGCTGCGATGCCACGTTCAATCACATCCAAGATATGTTAGATTGGGTTCAGATCTGGTGAGTTGGGGAGCCAGAACGTAAATTGGAACTCACCACACTGTTCCTCAAACCACTAAGTCACACTCCTGGCCTTGTGACATGGCACATTATCTTGTTCAAAAATGCCACTGTTGTCGGGAAACATGATCATCATCAAGGGGTGTATGTGGCCTTAAACCAGTGTATAATACTCATTGGCCATCATTGTACCTTGCACGAGCTTCATTGGACCAATGGATGCCCACATGAATGTTCCCAAGAGCATAATGGAGCTGCCACCAACTTGTCACTGCCCAGCAGTACAGAGGTCAAGGAACTGTTGCTCTGGAAGACGATGGATTCAGACCGTCCCAAGCCAATGATCACATGCCCCTTTCAGTAATAGGAGCTGATGTGGTGTTCAGGTTGGCACACACGTGGGTCCGTCGGCTGCAGAGGCCCATTGTTAGGAGTGTTCGGTTCACTGTGTTCACACACTCTTATACTCCGCCCAGCATTAAACTTGATATTACGAGGGTTGTTTTTTAAGTAAGGGCCGTTCGCGTGTATAGTCCCTTAGTTCGCGTGGACGCCGCAACAAGCCACCGCGCCACTTGCCGGCATCCTTCCCGTTCACACTGATGCAAGTTGCAGCTCTGTAGCTGACGTGTACGCATCGCTGTGCTACTTTATAATGTTTACGATTATTGAATTGCCCGCCACGTGTGGGATACGGTCAGTGATACGTTTTTTGACCGCGAGAAGCCTATCAGCTGCAGAAATTCATCGTCAGTTAACAGAAGTTTATGGCTTGAATGCAATGAGTGAAGGTAAAGTGCGTCAATGGGTTAGAGAGTTTAAAAATGGCCGTCAAAACGCCCATGACAAAGAACTCTCAGCCCGGCTCTCTGTGATCACTGATGATTTGGTGGCTGTAGTCGAAACAAAGATTCGTGAGGACAGAAGATTCACAATTTCCACACTTTCTTTGGAATTTCCACAAGTTTCAAGATCGGTTTTGTACAAAATTGTGTCTGAAAACCTAAACTTTAAGAAACTGTGTTCTCGCTGGGTACCCAGACTCCTCACAGAGGACCACAAAGGGAAGAGATTTGCCACTTCATTGGACTTTTTGATTCGTTATGAGGAAGAAGGAGATGACATGTTGAGTCAAATTGTCACTGGAGATGAAACACGGGTATCCCATATCACTCCCAAAAGCAAGCGACAATCGATGGAATGGCGACACACAACCTCACCCGTCAAGGTCAAAGCCAAACAGACGCTGTCAAAGCACAAGATTATGGCGACTGTGTTCTGGGACTGGCGTAGTGTTTTGCTAGTGGTCTTTATGCCACGAGGAACGACAATCAACTCAGATGCCTACTGTGCAACTCTAAAGAAGCTCCGCAGAGCAGTTCAAAACAAAAGTCGCGGCATGCTGACAAAAGGAATTTTGCTCCTGCATGATAACGCTAGGCCTCACACCTCTCAAAAGACTCGGGATTTGATTGATTCTTCTGGGAAGTTTTGGACCATGCACCATACAGCCCCGACCTTGCTCCTAGCGATTTTCACCTTTTCGGGTACCTGAAACACCATCTTGGCGGGCAGCGCTTCAATGACGACGAAGTGAAAACGACCGTGAAGTCTTGGCTGTCGGAGCAGGTGGCCGAATATTTTAAGAGGAAATTAAAAACTTAGTTGTACGGTATGACAAGTGCTTAAATAAACAAGGCAACTATGTAGAAAAATAGGTAAAAGTGTGTAGAATCAGAAAATAAGTTTTTTACAAAAGTATTTGTATCTTTTTAAAAAAATAAAAATGGCCCTTACTTAAAAAACAACCCTCGTAGTTCCACTACAGCTTGCCACTTGTCCTGTTTTACCAGTGTGCCCTGCCTACGATGTCCGACATCTGTAATGAGAGGTGGCCACACAACCCCATGATTTCTGAACATGATTTAATCTTGGTTTTGCCACATGTTGAAGACACTCACCACAGTTCTCGTCAAGCACCTGACAAGTCCTGCAGTTTCCGAAATGCTTGTGCTGAGGCTCTGGGCCATCATAATCTGACCTCAGTCAAACTCAGATTGCGCACCTTCCCCATTCTACACACAGACAGCACACTCATTGATACTACATGAACTGTGCATCTGTCTGACTAGCAGTCATTCCTGCTATCATGTGGACAGGCTTGTATCGATAGTAGGTTGGTGGCCGTAATGTTCTGGCTGATCAGTGTATGTTGTTTTAGTTCTATTATCAGTGGGGGGTTCAATGGATATCTACCCACTTTCATACAGTCCTCCCTCTGTCAGGTATTTTAGATACAAGGTTGGGAGTGTCCTGTCTATTTTAAGCAGGAGAATGAAGTCCGTCAGGGGAATGTTCAGATTGTTAGGGTATGTGCCATTGCAATCAACAGTATTAAATCTGCAGTATGACGTCTGGTACTGTTTCTTGTTTGTGGATAATTTCTCAGTCTTCTGTGCATCCTCCAACCTTGCAACGGCTACTCAGCAATTGCATTTGGCAATCAGGTGGTTGGAGGAATGGGTAAACACCACAGGTGTAAATTCTCTTTGGAGAAGACTGTTTGCATTGATTTTAATTGTGCCCTCTCTTTTTTTTTAAGTACCCATTTTAAAAACTGGGGATGCTGTTCTCACTCCTAAGGAAAAGGTGAAATATCTGGGCCTCACCTTTGATGAGCAGCTAATGTGGCTGCTATGCCTTATGAACTAAAATTGGTATTTCTCAAGGCTGTAAACGTTCTTAAATATCTCAGTCGTAGATCTTGAGAGCCAACAGGTCATGCCTGCACAAACTGTATAGGGCCTTTGTGCTAGGCCAGGTTTATTTATCAGCAAGGCCTGGACTTATTACACGAGTCTAGTTGCTAGCCTGTGTGCAGAGGTTGCTGAGCATCTGCTGTATATTTGACATCTTTGCATTGTGGTACGCGAAGCTTACAAGGCTTTGTCCATTCCGAAATTGCTAGCTTCTATCTTGGTTGCACAGCCACCACTGCAATGGCTGTTCAGTCACCGTCCATAGGCAACTAGGCTGTTAAGGATCCATGTGATGGAGAGCTGTGAATTACTGCAGGTGGGGGCATTTTGAGGTCCAGAGCCAGGGATGGAATAAGGGAGCCACCTGGAAGCTAAAGGGGCCCAGGTTACTTTTCAAATTGACTGCTGACAGGAAGAATTCTACTGCAGATTATTTTTTTTTTTAATTAGATTTAACGAGATTTTACATCGCCAGGTGGACCAGCCTGGTTTGATTACTGTTTACGTGAATGGGTCTAAGTAAGGGGATTTTATTGGCCTGTTTGTCACATTCCCTGACATTTTCCTCAGGATAGGGCTAGCAGGATGTCGTCGTCGTCGCCATGTGTGCAACCGGGACCATGTGTGTGGATAAGGGCGTGTGTGGACATGTATTTATTGTTCTGACAGTATGGCTACTGTTTTACAGAGAACATGTTATTTCAAATTGCTTTCCCCTTTTTTTTTAAAAAAAAAAAAAAACTTCTGCACACAAAAATGCACCTTTAGTGTCAACAGCCAGACAATGTGAACCATTGGTGTCGACACAATTCATCGCATTGATTGCAGGGCCATTGGAAAGTAAGTTCTGTTGAAATGTTTTGGTCACTGTGTGTTTCTTTTTTTAATCTAGGTCAAAGGTAATAAAGCAGGATCCAATTTAGATTACGTGTAACCGTTCAAACACTTAAAAATAAGGAAATTGTTCTCATACATATGTTACCTGTAACCAGATAACTAAAAAAACTAGGTCAGTTATTTAGGTCAGTTGGAGGCATACATGAGGAGGAAAGCTATCTCTAACTGGTTCAGTGGCCAAGTGGCACAAAGCCTGCATTGGAATTAGTCAATTGTCTGTGCATGTGATTCTGAGTCACACTTTTTGCAATATTTCTGTACTATTTTGCAGGAGTGTGAAAGTGCGAAACTGATAAATTGTTATTTTACAGGAGTATATTTTATTGTGAAAAGTGATCGGTATATATGCCTATGAAATTAGGTAACTAGCAATGAGTGTGGATTCAAGTTACACTTCTGTAACTGTTTTCCTCATTGGCAAGAATAGCAACTGAGAGGAAAACCTGTATATATTGTTTAACATAAAATAAATGTACTAGTGAACAACTGAGAAATTGCTCAGTGTAAGTTACTTGGTGCAAATTCCATGGTTTTTTGTTTCATTTTTTCTGGTATTCTTACAAAATACATTCTGATTTTGTAGGGAAGATGAAGATGATAACATGAACAAATGTGTCCAGCACTGTGGCTCTGAACCACAGGGTTTCCCTGATGGAAGGACTCCACCAGCTGTCAGACACAAGCACAACCACCTACAATCCTTACTGCTGTTACCCTATTCCATAAACACAACAAGATCATCAGTTCATCTTCAAATACCTAGGTCTATCCCAGAACTTGTACCCTGAGTCTCTCTCTCTCTCTCTCTCTCTCTCTCTCTCTCTCTCTCTCTCTCTCTCTCTCTCACACACACACACACACACACACACACACACACACACTCATATACAGGGTGATTCAAAAAGAATACCACAACTTTATAAATGTGTATTTAATGAAAGAAACATAATATAACCTTCTGTTATACATCATTACAAAGAGCATTTAAAAAGGTTTTTTTTTCACTCAAAAACAAGTTCAGAGATGTTCAACATGGCCCCCTCCAGACACACGAGCAATATCAACCCGGTACTCCAACTCGTTCCACACTCCCTGTAGCATATCAGGCGTAACAGTTTGGATAGCTGCTGTTATTTCTCGTTTCAAATCATCAATGATGGCTGTTAGAGGTGGCCGAAACACCATATCCTTAACATACCCCCACAAGAAAAACTCGCAGGGGGTAAGATCAGGGCTTCTTGGAGGCCAGTGATGAAGTGCTCTGTCACGGGCTGCCTGGCGGCCGATCCATCGCCTCGGGTAGTTGACGTTCAGGTACAACTAACCTTTTTCGTAGGACTCTCCATACAGTTGATTGTGGAATTTGCAGCTCTCTGCTAGCTCTGCGAGTCGATTTTCCTGGGCTGCGAACAAATGCTTGCTGGATGCGTGCTACATTTTCATCGCTCGTTCTCGGCCGTCCAGAACTTTTCCCTTTGCACAAACACCCATTCTCTGTAAACTGTTTATACCAACGTTTAATACACCACCTATCAGGAGGTTTAACACCATACTTTGTTCGAAATGCACGCTGAACAACTGTCGTCGATTCACTTCTGCCGTACTCAATAACACAAAAAGCTTTCTGTTGAGCGGTAGCCATCTTAGCATCAACTGACGCTGACGCCTAGTCAACAGCGCCTCAAGCGAACAAATGTACAACTAAATGAAACTTTATAGCTCCCTTAATTCGCCGACAGATAGTGCTTAGCTCTGCCTTTTGTCGTTGCAGAGTTTTAAATTCCTAAAGTTGTGGTATTGTTTTTGAATCACCCTGTACTTTGTTCATGGAACCCCCCTAACCAAGCACACTAAATGATAGCCATTTCCCGCTTGGTATATGGTGATAACAGACTTTGTTTGTATGTGTCAAGACATGATTCTTTGTAGTTGTTTAGACATGTACCATACATACAGTAGCACAGTGTGACACATTGAATCTGACTAGTACTTACTTGCAAGGCTACAGATCTTTATAGCTTCAGCTACATGCTACAATTCTTGCAGCATTTAGAGAAGTGTGTGACAGTTTTGTCTACTTTGGTACATGTGGGCTAATACTTTTTGTATCTGAAATGCATTGTTAGTGGGACTTGTATAAATATTTTTTACTCTTCTATTCATTTGCAATTGCATTCTACATAATTTGTGAAAAATAGCTTCCAGTCAGGTAGATAGATAGATAGAGAGATAGATATCACAGTAATAGTTGTGTAACATTTTTGGTCACCTTTTGTATTTCTTAAAAAAAAGAATAATTTACTTTGTGAGAAGAAATGCATAAAATATAAAGGCAGTCTATACAAATGATCAAACATGTTGTCAAAGTTGATGGGCACATATGCTAATCACTTACATCATTGTTCACAAAAAAATATTTTTCATGTAAAATAAATTTATAAATTTTGTGACAACTTCCATTCTCTTCCAAAACAGTAAAAAGTATTGTAAAACAAGTGACATGAAACTGCATATGCAGGCAACTGACTGTTATCTGAATGTAGACCTCATACCGTGTGGCCATTGTCCTAGTTATAGTTGCCAGAATGTCATTTGGGATGTCTGTAGTGTGTGCTTTGGTGTACAAGAATGAGGAACAGTTAGTGTAAATTTACATGTTAGTTTAGGTATGGTGAAGGTACTTATCCACTGTAATTTAATTACAGAAACATGACAAGTGTTACATTAAGTAGCAACTGATACAGTTTTCAGAGTGTGTAAATTTATTTGGGACAGCCAGAAGCAAAAACAGTAGCCCAATATAGTGCTTCCTCTTGAAATATGCTCACTATTTTTTTATTTACTTAAATTTGGCATATTTCGTGACAGTACCTTATCCGTGGAATGTTTACAAGGCAATATTTGTCTTGGCTTCAGTTGTCTAGTGGAAGTATGATCCCACAATGCAGTTTCGTCGGCTGTAGAAATGACCTGGTTCAATGCGTTTGCCTCATTTTTGGTGCTTCAAATACCATTTCTTCGAATGTGGTTTCTTCTTAAAGTTTATATAAAAAAGTAGTAACATAATTCATTTTTTTCTGTTCACTTCCAAATTATTATGATGGCGACCTGCACACTGTTCTACCGTCAACACACACACAAAGAGTTCACTGCCGACTGACTACAGCCAAAGACGACTCCAGCGTCAAAGATATTTTACACAACACACAAGCTTCCACTTGTGATCAGTCTCTTTGATATTCTTCGTCACATTTACTAATAGTAATCAATATGCTGTCACTCTCAAAAATATAAGTAAATTAGCATATAATAAGGCAAATTACAATAAAAAAATTGTGACAAAAAATATAAGAAACATTTACAATTTGGTATCGACAAATCCGGTAGAAAATAACACATCTCCCAGATCCATTACAACTGCTCCTCAGGGCTTTTGTTGTTATGAACATACACAACAAAATCCCGACCACACTCAGTAATGGATCTGTATTACACAATTAGTACATTAATGATGCAGTCTGATAACCTCTTCCAAATTTGGACTCTTTGAATCTGTGGACTTCTTACTGGCTGTTGTTGCAATGATCCTTCCCCATCAATCTCATACACAAAAAATTCAAGTAAAGAAATTATTTAACATGACTAATATACATGGTATAAAACATACATGAGAAATATTCTAACATACAGCATACAGATTGAAAATAATAGTAAGGTAAAACTCATTTGCTAGAATAAGATATCTACAACCACTTCTTTGGTCACACTGTGCCAACTGGTTCTCATAATTAAATTTTTTTTCATATTAATGTTAATTTAATTTTCCTTACATATTGTACAATAAAAAATGATACTGGACATTTATAGAGTAGTGTTTTTTTCTATATATTTGCCTTTTATATATTTTTACTTCTGATTTTCTTTAATTTTTTTCCTTACTCATGTTTTTTTTGTTTTGTATATATTTTTTGCTTATGATTTTCTTTTTACTCATGTTTTTTTATTTTGTATTTTTTTGCAATTATTTATGTACACTTGCCTCTCTACTACAATATTACTACAAGTCACATTCTTGTGAAAAGTACTTTCGCTCCCCACATCAGTATAAAGAATAATAAATTGCTCATATATCACGAGGCTTTATCTAAAATTGGTTTTGAAACTTATACCTTTGCTTGCATGTCCTCACATGCATGCCTTCACCCACAGGGAAGACTTAGCTTCCAAAAATTAGAAAAAATTCATAAATGCTCACTATGGAGACTTTTTTTGTAAAAAAGTAAAAATAAATCTTTCTCTCATTCTTTGTTACAACAGTGTTTTTTCATCAGTTTCAATTAACATGTGACTTCAAATTATTAATTTATACATGCAAATATACATACTTGTTCCAGCAAGCATATTCCAGTGGGGGACTTTTGTTTTAGATGGTAATAGGTTATTTAAATTTTTGAAAGTATGATTTCTGTTTATATAGTTTCAAAGAGACAACATTCCTGAGACCAAATAATTTCTTTGACTTAGGGTATACCAAACGATAAGCATTAGGGTGTGGATTTTCTGACTTCAAAAGGCCCAATATAGATATCAAAGAATTTTTTAATTTCTGAAGTTAACATTTTTGATTTTTCATGAGATTTGACCAGAACAAGATCCCCAATTTTGAAAGTGGTTAATTTTACCCTTTTGTTATGTCTTTTATTCCTCTTTTCCCCTTGTTTCCTCATAGTTTCCCTGACAATATCTTCTCTCTCTTGCATAGTTAAAGGTGTACATTTAGGAAATTCAGTAAGTTCTGATATAAGAGTTGGAGGTCTAATATTAAACATAATCTTATATGGTGAAAATCCTGTGGAACTATGTTGTAGGCTATTCATAATATCTTCAAAATTTCGAATGTGCTCAATCCAGATTGGATGTTTATGTCTACAATAGGTTCTAAAAAGTCTCCCAATTTCCCTCATATATCTTTCTGCAGGATTGGTGGATGGAGAATAAACAGATATAAGTATATGCTTCAATTTTGATCTTTCAATAAACTTTTTCCAAATTTTAGAGGTGAACTGTGAACCACTATCTGATAATATAGCTTTTGGTTTACCCACCTGTGCGAAATAATCTCTTCCAATTTTTATTATAATTTCATGGCTAGTAGCTTTTTTCACTGGATATAGTTTAATTAATTTTCAAAATACATCTACCATAACAAATATGTAACAGCGACCACCTTCGCTCTTTGGTAACATTCCATATAAGTCCACAGCGATAAGATCTAAAGGTTTTTCCAGAACAATGTTTTGCATCTCTCCACCACATCTTTGATTGCTCACTTTAACTCTCTGACATTTGTCACAGGTTGCCAATTCTTTTCTTACCTTCTTTCCAATATTGTAAAAATAAACGTTTTCTTGCATCTTTTGAATGCACTTCTGTATCCCACAATGACCAAAACTTTCATGTATGTAAATGACCAGCTTTTCAGCATCTGCCTCTGCCCAACACAGTTTCCAATTATCATAATCTACATCTGTTCTCCGAAATAAAATCCCCTTATGTAATTTGTAAAATTTATCAAGTTTCTCATACCCCTTCTTGCCTAAACATTCTTTGCTTAATTTCCAACTTTGATCTAAATTTTGATTTTTTTTCTAATTTTGTTACACATAGCTCTAATTGTTTTCTCATTTTCCACCCCTTTCAAGTATCTAATTTTAAATTGCTTTTCCTTCTCTTGTTCAAAAATCTCCTTTTGTCCCCCAATTGGTAACCTTCAAAGTGAATCAACTACTACATTCTCAGAACCTTTTATGTGCTTGACATGACCCAAAAATTTTAATTCAGAAACTGCAAATTTACATTTCTCTAATTTCAATGTCATTCCCCCTTTTCTAAGTTTTTCACAAACTGACTTCAAAATCGAAAAATGTTCCTCCCAATTTTGCCCTGTAACCAAAATGTCATCTACATAAATTATCAGTTTAGATGAAAGTTCTTGCCCCAGTACATGATCCAAAGCTCTTATAAATTCGGAAACAGAAGAATTTAACCCAAATGGCACAACACAATATTGGTAACTCTTACCATTGTACAAGAAAGCAGTATATTTTCTAGAATAAACTGAAAGTGGTACCTGATAAAAACCCGAAGTTAGAGCCAAACTTGACATATATTTTATATCTGTAAATCTATAGAGTAACTCATCAGTATTTTCGGGATGGTCTGTCTGTCTGAACAAAATTTTGTTTAAGTGTCTAGAGTCCAAAACCAATCTTACTCCACCATCTTTTTTCGAAACTACTACTAGAGGATTATTATATGCACTGATACTCCTTTCTATTATATTACATCCTTCCATCTTTTTCAGCTCTTTCTCAACAGCAAGTCTTTTTGATATTGCAATACTGTATGGTTTTATGAAAAATGGTTCATGAGGTTTTACCTGAAGCTCACACTGATAACCCTTTACCCTACCAGGTATGTCACTGAAAACATCACTGTATTCCCACAGCAGATTTTCTAACTGTTGTTTTTTGCTCCCCAAATAAATTTTGTGTTTCAGAAATTTTCAAATTTACTAAATTCCCAAATTCAACTTCATCAGTATCAAATCTATGAATTTCAATATTCTCCAATCTATTTTCTTTTAGTAAATTGATACTGTCAAAATTTCCATTACTCTAATCACCAAGTGTGTTCACAAAATTTGTCTGAAGGTATTCCCTTTCACTAGTTTCTATCAAAAGTTTTCTTCCAACCCAATCAAATGCTGTATTTACCTTAACTATCCAATTCATACCCAAAAGAAAATCTTCATTAAATTCCTGAATTACAAAACATCCATGTGTGAACAACTTGCCTTCAATTAAAAATGTCACTAAAGCCTGGCTTTTTACCAATTTACTGCTCTTCCCAGTAGCACCTTGTATCTTTACCCCAACAACTGGCATTTCAACAAAATCTTTCCCCACTTTCAATTTCTTGCTTAACCTTTCAGATATTCCCGAGATCTCACTTCCTGTATCAATTAAACATTTACCAATCCATGACCCAATTTGAACTTTTATGTAAGGTCTGCAAAATTGATCACTTTTCTCAGAACCTGTATCCTCATGTAATAAATCACTTTAAATTTCCTCAAACCTATGCTTATCAGAATCATATGGTATACCATTATATGTATTATTTGTCACAGTTATAAAATTTGCACAAGATACAAAATTGTCGTTGTTGTTGTTGTGGTCTTCAGTCCTGAGACTGGTTTGATGCAGCTCTCCATGCTACTCTATCCTGTGCAAGCCTCTTCATCTCCCAGTACCTACTGCAACCTACATCCTTCTGAATCTGCTTAGTGTATTGATCACTTGGTCTCCCTCTACGATTTTTACCCTCCACGCTGCCCTCCAATGCTAAATTTGTGATCCCTTGATGCCTCAAAACATGTCCTACCAACCGATCCCTTCTTCTAGTCAAGTTGTGCCACAGACTTCTCTTCTCCCCAATCCTATTCAATACCTCCTCATTAGTTACGTGATCTACCCACCTTATCTTCAGCATTCTTCTGTAGCACCACATTTCGAAAGCTTCTATTCTCTTCTTGTCCAAACTGGTTATCGTCCATGTTTCACTTCCATACATGGCTACACTCCATACAAATACTTTCAGAAACGACTTCCTGACACTTAAATCTACACTCGATGTTAACAAATTTCTCTTCTTCGGAAACGATTTCCTTGCCATTGCCAGTCTACATTTTATATCCTCTCTACTTCGGCCATCATCAGTTATTTTACTCCCTAAATAGCAAAACTCCTTTACTACTTTAAGTGTCTCATTTCCTAATCTAATCCCCTCAGCGTCACCCAATTTAATTTGACTACATTCCATTATCCTCGTTTTGCTTTTGTTGATGTTCATCTTATATCCTCCTTTCAAGACACTGTCCATTCCGTTCAACTGCTCTTCAAAGTCCTTTGCTGTCTCTGACAGAATTACAATGTCATCGGCAAACCTCAAAGTTTTTACTTCTTCTCCATGAATTTTAATACCTACTCCGAATTTTTCTTTTGTTTCCTTTACTGCTTGCTCAATATACAGATTGAATAATATCGGGGAGAGGCTACAACCCTGTCTCACTCCTTTCCCAACCACTGCTTCCCTTTCATGCCCCTTGACTCTTATAACTGCCATCTGGTTTCTGTACAAATTGTAAATGGCCTTTCGCTCACTGTATTTTACCCCTGCCACCTTCAGAATTTGAAAGAGAGTATTCCAGTTAACGTTGTCAAAAGCTGTCTCTAAGTCCACAAATGCTAGAAACGTAGGTTTGCCTTTTCTTAATCTTTCTTCTAAGATAAGTCGTAAGGTTAGTATTGCCTCACGTGTTCCAACATTTCTACGGAATCCAAACTGATCTTCCCTGAGGTCCGCTTCTACCAGTTTTTCCATTCGTCTGTAAAGAATTCGTGTTAGTATTTTGCAGCTGTGACTTATTAAACTGATAGTTCAGTAATTTTCACATCTGTCAACACCTGCTTTCTTTGGTATTGGAATTATTATATTCTTCTTGAAGTCTGTGGGTATTTCGCCTGTCTCGTACATCTTGCTCACCAGATGGTAGAGTTTTGTCATGACTGGCTCTCCCAAGGCCATCAGTAGTTCTAATGGAATGTTGTCTACTCCCGGGGCCTTGTTTCGACTCAGGTCTTTCAGTGCTCTGTCAAACTCTTCACGCAGTATCTTATCTCCCATTTCATCTTCATCTACATCCTCTTCCATTTCCATAATATTGTCCTCAAGTACATCGCCCTTGTATAAACCCTCTATATACTCCTTCCACCTTTCTGCCTTCCCTTCTTTGCTTAGAACTGGGTTGCCATCTGAGCTCTTGATATTCATACAAGTGGTTCTCTTCTCTCCAAAGGTCTCTTTAATTTTCCTGTAGGCAGTATCTATCTTACCCCTAGTGAGACAAGCCTCTACATCCTTAAATTTGTCCTCTAGCCATCCCTGCTTAGCCATTTTGCACTTTCTGTCGATCTCATTTTTGAGACGTTTGTATTCCCTTTTGCCTGCTTCATTTACTACATTTTTATATTTTCTCCTTTCATCAATTAAATTCAATATTTCTTCTGTTACCCAAGGATTTCTATTAGCCCTCATCTTTTTACCTACTTGATCCTCTGCTGCCTTCACTACTTCATCCCTCAGAGCTACCCATTCTTCTTCTACTATATTTCTTTCCCCCATACCTGTCAATCGTTTCCTTATGCTCTCCCTAGGTCCCATCTCCTTAAATTCCCACCTTTTTGCAGTTTCTTCAGTTTCAATCTGCAGTTCATAACCAGTAGATTGTGGTGAGAATCCACATCTGCCCCTGGAAATGTCTTACAATTTAAAACCTGGTTCCTAAATCTCTTGTCTTACCATTATATAATCTGTCTGATACCTATTAGTATCTCCAGGATTCTTCCAGGTATACAACCTTCTTTTATGATTCTTGAACCAAGTGTTAGCTATGATTAAGTTATGCTCTGTGCAAAATTCTACAAGGCGGCTTCCTCTTTCATTTCTTCCCCCCAATCCATATTCACCTACTATGTTTCCTTCTCTCCCTTTTCCTACTGACGAATTCCAGTCACCCATGACTATTAAATTTTCATCTCCCTTCACTACCTGAATAATTTCTTTTATCTCGTCATACATTTCATCAATTTCTCCATCATCTGCAGAGCTAGTTGGCGTATAAACTTGTACTACTGTAGTAGGCATGGGCTTCGTGTCTATCTTGGCCACAATAATGCGTTCACTATGCTGTTTGTAGTAGCTAACCCGCACTCCTATTTTTTTATTCATTATTAAGCCTACTCCTGCATTACCCCTATTTCATTTTGTATTTATAACCCTGTAATCACCTGACCAAAAGTCTTGTTCATCCTGCCACCGAACTTCACTAATTCCCACTATATCTAACTTTAACCTATCCATTTCCCTTTTTAAATTTTCTAACCTACCTGCCCGATTAAGGGATCTGACATTCCACGCTCCGATCCGTAGAATGCCAGTTTTCTTTCTCCTGATAACGATGTCCTCTTGAGTAGTCCCCGCCCGGAGATCCGAATGGGGGACTATTTTACCTCCGGAATATTTTACCCAAGAGGACGCCATCATCATTTAATCATACAGTAAAGCTGCATGTCCTCGGGAAAAATTACGGCTGTAGTTTCCCCTTGCTTTCAGCCGTTCGCAGTACCAGCACAGCAAGGCCGTTTTGGTTAATGTTACAAGGCCAGATCAGTCAATCATCCAGACTGTTGCCCCTGCAACTACTGAAAAGGCTGCTGCCCCTCTTCAGGAACCACATGTTTGTCTGGCCTCTCAACAGATACCCCTCCGTTGTGGTTGCACCTACGGTACGGCCATCTGTATCGCTGAAGCACGCAAGTCTCCCCACCAACGGCAAGGTCCATGGTTCATGGGGGAAGGATTGTCATTAGTACTCTGTATTATCTCAAATAGCCAAGAATTTTCATCCAAATCACATTGTATACTATTGAAGTACTTATCCTCCAGCTTTTAAAAAATAAAATATCTCATCTTTTTCCACCACTCAGGACATACAGTTTCACGTACATTAATAAACATCTTTCTAAAGTTCTTGTCAAAAGAAATAGTTTCACTGTTCAGCCCTAGATTCATAAGAAATGTGTGTGTGTGTGTGTGTGTGTGTGTGTGTGTGTGTGTGTGTGTGTGTGTGTCATTAGTATCTGTAAAAGTTTCACTTAGGCTAGAAGTTATACATGTGTCGTCATTATTTGTGTAGTCAGATTCTTTACCAACAACATCAAAATTCACACATTCACATACACCCAGCTTGTGAGCCTTATTCATCCTGGTAACATCCCTGGGAATTTCTATAATATTCTCACTAATTAATCCATTTTCAACCATGTGTATACCCAACTCCCTATTTAAACTAATGAAACACCTTTCCTCAAGATCATCATCAATACCATTACCATCATTATCAACTTTATCATCAACATCATTATCATTATACATATTCAGGTCATACATATTCAAATTATCCCCTAAAATATTATTTCCCCTTTCTAAAGTTACCAGATCCCTTTCACCAATATTTTCATATCCACAGCATGCATTCTCTCTTTCATTCACACACGTCTCTGAACTACTACAAATTACATCATTTGACAAAGTGTTGTTCTTTTCTGCCCAAGTGTAAAACTGTCAAATTAAATGAATCACAATTACTTTTATCTACTGTATGTTTTTTTTACTGAAAATTTTATCTTTATCAATATCATCATTATTTTCCTCTTGAAATTTTTTCAATAAGTAACAACTAATAACCTCATGTGATAGCTTAGGTTTGGAACTGTCACGTTTGGGTTTATGATAGTCACATCCATTGGTCCTTTCATCATGCTCACCTTCTGCCTCAACCTTGCAGACCTTCAAGGGGGCGTCTACTCGTTTTTTATTTCCTGAATTACAACTGGTTCCTGTTTGAACTGCTGATTGTGGTTCTGCGAATGTCTCTGATCAACATTCCTGCTCCTATTCCTATGCCAAACATTACCTTATTGTTGATAGTTTCTATTGTACTGATCTCTAGCAAAATTTCTGTGATTTTGATCCCAAAAGTGTTCTCTATTTTGTTGATTATTTCCGCAAAAATGTTGTTCTTGTTTTGGATGAAAATTATGGTCCTTCTTTTGAAAATTGTTATATCCCCCTGAATTTTGACTGACACCATGATAATTGTTTTGTTCCCTTTTTTGAAAGTTATCATTTCCCTAATTTTGACCATTACCTTTCAGAGTAAACCCACTGTGTGTTCTTGTTGTTACCCTATCCAACTTTTCAATATAATTGAGAAACTGCTCAACATTACTATCAGGACAATGAACTAAACTCAACTGCATTGCTGATGGCAATCTTCTCTTTAAGGTATCAATTTTGATCAAGTCATCCAAAGGTTTTGTTAAATGAATAAGTTTTTGAAGATCACTTTTGCAAAATTGTTTCATGCTCCCATCTGATTCTCTATAGTTTCTCCCATTCAAAAATTGACTTTTGATGATTCTAGTTTGTTTAAGATCATCCCAAAAATTTTCCAGAAATTTTGATTCAAATTCTGAAAAGGTCATCCCCACAGTTACAATCTGGTTTGCCCAAGTCAAAGCTTCCCCTTCCAAGAATTTTTTCACAAATTTAATTTTCGTATCATCTGGTGAGTGAGGTAAAAAAATAATCCTTACAATACTGTATAAAATCAACGAGATGTAAGGGTCCATCTACTGAAAAGTGCTTCACTGGAATATTAGATACAAGATTGCATGTGTTGACATTGTAATTTTTGCTTTGAAATTCAATGTCAAAACTTTCAATTTTTTCGCTAAGTTCTTTGACAGATTTTTTGTTTTCTAAATCATTGCACTCTACTTTTTTTTCTAGAGTAACCAAACGATTGTCAGTTTCTTGTTGTACATTTTTTACTAAAACTTTTGTGTTCTCATCCAAATTTTTAATTTCCCCTTTTATCTCATTAAAATCAATTAAATTTCTTTTCCTATCTGCCAGTGTTTTTTACAGTATTAATTTCATCGCTCAATTTCATTTACTTTTGCTTCCACAGATTCAATTTTTTCCTCAACACTGCCAACTCTGTTCGAAAGATCACCCATTTGGGTATTGACTGCTTGGACTTGCAACAAATTATTATTAATTTTTTCATCCCAGTAAGTCTTATTGTTGTCAACTGATTGTTTAATTTCTTTCGTGAAATTTACAAGAAAACTTTTTAAATCAAATTGATCGGTTCTTTCTGTTTCATTTGACCTGTCTTGATTTTCGAAGTCTATTAAATTACTACTTTCTGCTTTAGGCACAATACTCTCGAAAATCTCATAAGTCATTGTGAAGAAAAAAAAATTTACACAATAATACAAAACTAGATAAAAAGATTGTTTTAACAAAGTACGAGGGTTTCATGACTTATCTGGAACACTCTTCTACTGTTGCAAATCCACGTTCTCCATCCATGTGATTGTTGACCAAAATTCTTGAAATTACTTCTTCTGTCTAAAATTATATTTTTGCCGAAACATTTCTTCTCCAAAACTTTTACTTCCCGATGAACACAAATACTGTAACACACATTCTGAAAAAACTGCTATTAACACACACAAATTTTCTTCCTCGTAGCACTGTTGAAGATCTCGTGAACATAATATCCCGGACGAGCCCCCAGTTGAAATATGCTCACTATTTTTTTATTTACTTAAATTTGGCATATTTCGTGACCGTACTTTTTCCGTAACATGTTTACAAGGCGATATTTGTCTTGGCTTCAGTTGTCTAGTGGAAGTATGATTCTACAATGCAGTTTCGTCGGCTGCAGAAATGACCTGGTTCAATGTGTTTGCCTCATTTTTGGTGCTTCAAATATCATTTCTTCGAATGTGGTTTCTTCTTAAAGTTTGTATAGAAAAAGTAGTAACATAATTCATTTTTTTCTGTTCACTTCCAAATTATTGTGATGGCGACGTGCACACTGTTCTACCGTCAACACACACAAAGAGTTCACTGCCGACTGACTACAGCCAAAGACGACTCCAGCGTCAGACATTTTACACAACACACAAGCTTCCACTTGTAATCTGTCTCTTTGATATCCTTCGTCACATTTACTAATAGTAATCAATATGCTGTCACTCTCAAAAATATAAGTAAATTAGGATATAATAAGGTAAATTACAATAAAAAAATTGTGACAAAAAATATAAAAAAACATTTACAATTTGGTATCGACAAATCCGGTAGAAAATAACACATCTCCCAGATCCATTACACTCTCCAGTGTTGCCAGCCAACCAGTTACCAGGCTAGTTGATGGTCGGAGTGTGTCATGGAACAAAGAGAGAACACACTGGTACTGTCACCAGATACGCTCCACCCCTCTGCACCAACTGCGTCATGCATCTGCCTTCTTACTTGCACACCATTATTGCAGTCGGTTTTTTCTTTATGTATACGGGCAACCAATTGAAATTGCTAAATCTCCCATATCTTGGATTCTATTAAGTTTGAGCATGAATGTATTAATAAAATTTTCTTAGTTTTGAGTGTTCTAACTTTCATGAAAAACAACTCCCATTACTAATAAGAAATTTATTAAGGCCATAACTAGTTCTAGTCTTTACATTTGGCCATTTTCAAGTGGATCTGAAACTGCCAACTGCCATTGATAATACATAATACAGTTGTACATGCCACCCCCTACCCCATGCATTATTGTTGACTTCCATTATACACTGACAGAGAAAAAAATCTAACATCAAAGAATAATTAATGTAGAGTAATGAAATTTTGGGAATACAGGCGTCTTGGTAATGTATTTAAGTGGGTAACATTGCAAGATTGCAGATTAATGTGTGCATGAGATAAGCTATTGCAAATGGGAAACGCTGAAACATTAATAACTGGTGTAACCACCAGAATGTTTGAATACGAGCTTGCAAACTTGCATGCATTGTGTTGTAGAGGTGCCGGATGTCAGTGTGTGGATGGAATTCCATGCCTGATGCACTTGTCAATACACGGACGGTTAATGTTGTTTGTGTATGATGCTGGAGGTGTCATCTGAAGTCCCTTACATGCTCGTTTGGAGACCAAACTGGTGATCGAGCAGGCCAGGGCAACATGTTGACAGTCTGTAGAGCATGTTGGATTGCTACAGCATTATGTGGATGAGCATTATCTTGTTGGAAAACACACACTGGAATGCTGTCAATGAATGGCAGCACAACATGTCAAATCATTAGATTGATGTACAAATTTGCATAACCACGAGAGTGCTCCTCCGGTCATATGAAATCGCACCCCAGACCATAACTCAAAGTGTAGGTCTATTGTGTCTAGCATGCAGACAGGTTGGTTTCAGGCCCTCAACTGGCCTTCTATTGTGCCAATTAATTCTCAAATTGCTATTGCAGATGCCCTATGATGCGCCAGAGCCAAAAGCTGAACACGATGGCCTTATGTCTCAGTAGTGCCACGTGGCCGTCCAAATTTTTGTGTTTTCTTTGTTAAGTCTGGTACTTCTAGGATGGCTCTTGTACCATGTATATTTAGTCAAATAGCAGTTAAATTAAATTGTGTGGTATTCAGTGTAATTTTTACATTAATATAAATAACACTTACATTATCTTCTTTCACGCCATGCTCTTGAATACAAATGTTCATAGAATAATGTGTGTTCACCAGCTTACAGGAACTGGATGAACTCAATGGGTGTGCAACCATATGTCAATTGGCTCTACTCTGACTTGGCTGACGGTCTTGTCATCTTCCAGCTCTACGATATTATTAAGCCAGGAATTGTCAATTGGAACAAGGTACACAGGTATGTTAAATGTATTTCTTGTCACTGTACTGAGAGATTTTTTTATAATTACTACAGTTTTTACCTTTCCTGAACTCGTGCTATTAGTAGTAGTCCATAGCTTAACACATCTGCCATATTAGAGTTGTTCATATTAATGGTAACTGATTGGTATGTCTGTTTGGCTAGTAACTCATACCATTTTTATAATTAGGGGAGTTATTATCATGAATCAGAGTCTCAGAAACGAACACACACAATATTTTATTAGATTTTACCGAGTGAGACACTCGTATTCAGGAGTTCAAATTGTTGTCTTGCCATCCAGAATTAGGTTTTCCATGGTTTCCTTAAAGTTTTGTAACAGGAAATGTTTACTTTTGAAAATGGAATAGTTTTATAAATATCCTTTTGTATTGGAGTACTGGTCTGTTGTAGTTTGCTAAAACATCAGATTTTACACAAGTTCTAAATTGTGTGGTGTGCTGTAAAAGTAGAAGACAAATTCTGGATGGCTGTAGCTGAGGGTTAGTTAATTTTTTTTTGCTCCTCTTCCAAATCACGCATCCTCTAGAAAAAACCACTCTGTCACAGACGATACAGAAATTTTAGATGGTAAAATGTCTCTAATGGATGTAAATTACCTGTGACACTTGGTTTTGCCAGTGTTCACCTCCTGTAAAAGAAATTAAATTTCTATGGAATTAACAGATCATGACATTACAGGTTTGATTTTAGTTATAGAAAATTGAAACATACATGATGTTACGCTAACAATTTCATTAACAAATATTGGAAAGTGTCATCTTCTACACGAGCAGAAATTACAAAGACTGTTGCTCCTCTGTTCTTTCTCTTGTATGGGAATCAGCTACCATTTTGTTGGAAGCAGGAGGTGGTGGTGATTTTTGTATCATAAAAGCAATGACATTAACTCTAGCAAAGGAACATCAAAATGAAAAATTCTTTATACTTTTTGTTTTCTTTTTTTTTGCTAAGACTCACTGTAACTAACAAGATATGATAGATGTTTAAATGTAGTATGTTAGAGCCAGAGAGAGAACATTTGAGAACAAGAAAAGAGAGAAATAAAAGGAACAGTTCAAAGACATTTGCAATGAAGCTGAGAAAGTTGGATCAACAATGACCGCAGGCCTGTTGCAGTATATGTTGTCTTCAACTACATAAACAATATGATGCAGAAGATGTTTTCAACACAAGAACAGTGGGCCTATTTTACCATTATTCACATGATAAAACTTCACCATGGAACAATCATGTTGAGGAGGAAAATCTGTAAGGAAAGGACTATGGTGTTGGTAGCGTGCAATTAGGATTGATCTGTGCAGTACTCATACTTGTCAATGGAAAAAAATTAAAGCAGTGATGCTTTTAAAATATAAGAAAATTGGCCGCTATTTTCACTGTGGTTTTTGATTTAGATGAATGATTTTTATGATAAAAGTAAAGTGTCACATTCGTGTCTCTCTCTCTCTCTCTCTCTCTCTCTCTCTCTCTCTCTCTCTCTCTCTCTCCACACACACGCCCATGCACACGCACACAAACCAGTATTAAATTAAAATCTACAAAGCGTGTATTTTTACCTTGAGATTCAATAATTGTTCTACAATCCAGTGATAAAGGCATTACTCAAAACCTGAAACTTTACAATTTAAGAAAAAGATTTTCCATTTGTTTGTTACATTATTACATGTGTTCCATTGTGTGTGGGTTTCGATGATTCCAAAGATGACTGAAAATTGTTTTTGCTATGCAGAATTCTTTGGTACTCTAAGCATTTTCATATAGTGCAACTGAGCTGACATTTAGTAAAATGTTTGGTAGAGTTCTTACATTGTTTGAGTGTCCTATAGTATCAGTAGAGGAATTTGTTGAAGTTTGTGACTGTGTGTACAGCATAGATTGACAGATGAAGACACTTTCAACATCAATCAGAGCTCAGAAGATTACAATGATGTTTAAATCAGCATTGCAGTTTCTGATCCCATTACACCAGGAATACTAAACATCATATAAAGTGTTTATAGGTAGTTAGGTGCAGCACCAAGAAATTTTGTCCAGTGCATAAGTGACATATCGATGAGGGCATTCAATAATTAAAGAGACAAATTGTCGGAAGAAACAAGCATTTATTTATACAAAAGAATACTTTTCTCCTTCTCAACATAATCCTCTCGAACATTTATGCACTTGTTCCAGTGGGCTACAAGCTTTTTTATTGTGGCTGCAAAAAACTCTATCTTGATGTTTGAACAAATTTCCCACAAACTTTTTCATGTCCTCGTTGTCCTGGAACCTCTTTCCATGTACTGCCTCCGTCAGTGCGGCAAACAAATAGAAATCACTAGGTGCTAAATCAGGACTGTAAGGCGGATGAGGCAGTATTTTCCAGCCCATTTTTGTCGATGGTTTCACCAGGTTGGTTCAGCAATATGAGGACGTGCCTTGTCTTGCTGGAGCTGGACCTTCAGCATCCTAAAACACCAACATGACTTTTCCTGCTGATGGTTGGGTTTTGAATTTTTATTGACAGGTGAGTTGGTGTGCTTCCACTCCATGCCTTGTCTTTTTGATTCTGGCTCATAATAGTAAACCCAAGTATCAAGTTAAAATCTTGTTGGGGAAGTGCTCACCTTCTGTTTCATGATGTTCCTTTAGTTCTGTGCACACCCTCAAACTTGGCTACTTGTGTAGCCGTGTCAGCTCCCTTGGGACCAAATTCATATTCTTGAGGAAAAAGACCTTGTCTCACAAAGCGCCTAGCATCCAGCGCATGTTGGTCTATCGATTACTTATATGATTTTGAACGCCATCCTTGTTGGTTTTTGAACTTTTTTGATCAAATTCTAGGTTGATTTTTGAATGAATTGTAAATTGATTTTTGAATGCGTGCATAGTGTACGTGATGTTTCTGCCAGGGGAATCCCCATCACATCTAGAAAAATACTTAACTCCAGACAAAAGGGGACGGGTCTATACGACCTGAGTGAATAAAGCCGAAAGGGTGAATGACAATCGCTGTAAACTGTTCCTGGTTGTGACAGGGTTTGCAAATCATCAGCGGCGTTATAATTACTAGCAAATTCCATCGATTCAGGCTATCAGAGTGGTAATAAATGACTAACAGGAATAACAGGCAACTAAGATTACGTGTTGTCTTCTCAGTGTATCCAAGAAAATGAAATTTTGACAGAAAATTTTTGGCCAGACCGGTACACTACAGTCCCCGGCTAGCAGCCGCTAAAGTTCTATTCTGGGAGTAGCGTGGAATACGCGTTGTACGAGCTCTTAACAACGCGTAACCGGAGAACAAATGCGGGATAACTAAACCAGTGAGTGTGGCAGGGTTAGTGAAGTTAACCAGAGAAAAATTTTGACACTGGCAGAAATAGTTACAGAATTAGTGATGATACGATTGTTTGTTAGAACGAGGAAGGAGAACAAACGGAGACTGTCACAAATTACGGAAGTATATGACGATTCCAAATTTATATGAAAATTACTTACTACTACTTTTCGATCTCGTGCTTCTGAAGCTAGAGAGTATGAATGAAATGTGAAATTATTTCCTAACCTAAAACTTTTTGCTTGTAGTAGGCCTAATGGGCTTTTGATATTGGTGCTTCCTGAATTATATTCTGTCGTGTTATAAAAATGACCATTTGTGCCAAAACAGTCTCGTTTAATTGGTGTGTAACAACTGCTGTAATATTAGGCAGGCCTATTTCGTTTTATCTAGCAGACAGTGACAAAATACACGTAATCAGATCGAGAAACCACACCAGTCTTGGGTACTATTTGCATTAACAGCTTTTCTGATATTAGACAAGACATTTCGTTTTTTCATGTAGCAAAATGTTGACGAACTTTCATGGTGTAATAGATTCTTTCCCAGAAAGGAAAGTACGCCATATAAAGCTACGGCAAGATTAGAGAGGAAAAAAAAAGCTAGGACTTAAGGATTGAACAAATGTGTACTGTCTTGCTTGTTTCTTGTCTTTACTCATTTTATGTATTCTATATATAATTTTATGTCACACAGAACAGCAAGTTATTAGCTAATAGGCAGTTAAGACTGCAAATTTTCTGAAGAGTTCTTGTTCTGCCGGTCACAAATAATCCCACCCAGTATTAATTGTGAGGTTTTTTAAAAAAAATAAAAAAAAAGGTAAGATGTCAAACCGGTCGACTGGGATCAGGAAGCCACCATAGGGCATTTTAATTTCCACTGTCCTCAATACAGGTTTGATGACATCCATTACAAAATATTACACGTTTGAATTCCACAGAGTGAAATACAATGACGTGGTGTAGAAGAATGCTGTATGAAGAGGCGTGGCACTGCTCTTCGACACGCTTAAGACCAAATAACGTGTTTTACGTTGCCTCGATCACATATGTTTTATGTATCACACTTCAGAAAGACGTGCGCTACAATATGAAGATATTTTTGAAAAGTCAATTTTTTTTAATTTTTGGCGTCCTACCTCAAACGCTTGAGGGATGGGGAGCACCACTATCTAATATTGGCCCGGTTCGGAAATATCGTAGATCCGGACCTGGTGCACAGAGCAGTCTAAGTTGTAGTGGGGAGGTGGTAGCCTCCACGTGACCCCTGTTTACGTTAAGTAATTTTCCTGTTTCCTCTTCGTTTATTGCTATCACGTCAAATGAAAACAAAACGGATCTCTGTGGTCGGGAGCTATCAAGTGAATTAAAATACATACTCATAATTACGGAAGGCTAAAATAAGTTATTAGTTTCAGATTTTATTTTGTTTCTACCTTTATGACAGTCAAGCGTTAATTGCCTTGCAGAACAATGAAGTTATCTTTGTTGGTTTGTTAAAGAAATTTGATTTTAATTAATCTTTTCTGCTGAGGCACTCAATTTATTTGAAACGAAGTGTTTAATTCCACACTATTGCCTAGTTTCAACTGTTCGCTACATTTCAAGTGCCTGTTTTCATCATCTAGCAGGTATGGCATTATGCCATAATAAAGAACCAATTATGAGATAATACTGTACTGGTACATCTGAATCTGGACATACGAATGGGCACTTCAAGCCGTATTATGCATTTTAGTAGGGTTTACAAAATTCCCATGCTCTTGGAGTATCCTCTAAAGTCTTGTTTCTTTTATGACATAATGTAACATCTTTTAATGTTTTACACGTATGAACGTACGGGCTTCCTGTGTCATCGTAGCTGCGCAAGCACGGCGACGCTTGTCATCTGGCGTAACTGCTGAAACGCATATAACATCGCAGGAAAATATTCCGAATGGTTGTTTGAAAAGCGTTACTTTCAGGTAAAGTAAATTTCCTTTTACACAAGATGAACTCTGTGCGCCAATGTCCGATGAATTTCTTAAAACAGAGCGTTTGACTCTCATTCAAAATTCAAATCTTTGAGAACGACCATTTAGAATATTTTCGAGCCCAGGAGGTCAGACATTTATGTCGTTGTTAAAAAATTTACTGGCACATTTCTGCGATGTATCTTGAAGTGAAACATGCGCAAAAAAGATCAACATTACGTGTGAAAGCCTAGCTCCTCTTGCAGCTTATTAATCTTAGAGGCCAATATTATAGGGTACGTGAAAGCTTTGCTTTTCTTTTCTTTTAGTAACACTATGTATATTAATTTAAACCATTACCTTTCCCGATTTGTGTGTTCGCGCTACTTAACAGTGATGTTGCTATTGGCTGTCTACATCACGTGTCCTATGCTCTGAATATCCGCTGTCATCAGCTGGCGAGATGGCTTGACATGAGCTACAGCCGGCTTACAAAAGCGCATTGCAATCTCGATTTCAATTCTACGGAAAGTAACATGCGGTGTTTGGTGGAATTCGAATTTATACTTTCGTAATACGAAATATGCAGTGTACATGTTGCTGCACATCGGACACCTTTCCAAAACGTGTTTTTTCCCCTGAGTTTAGTTTTCTAAAGTGCCGGGAAATTCTACGCCGGTGTAAGACCACATTCACTGAAAGGATTGATAACTTTTACAGTTCTGAGGAAAAGTATACTGTTACTTAACAAGGAAAAACTGTATTTTCATCCGGGAGAAAGTGTATTTTTAACTGGGAAATCTGGGAATTTTTTTTTCGTCGTCCACGTATACACCCTGTTTTAGGAATGCCAGTATAGTGTTAAAGCTGTTTTGTACCCACATGTGGATTCATAGCAACGGAAGCGAGAGCAGTAACTGTGGTAGCTTTGTCTGTGCGAGTGCTACAACGATTGCGTTTACGTGGGTTGAAACTTCCTGTTTCCTGAAGCATTGCAACAAGAGGAGAAAATGTCCATTGGGAAGGTGGGTTCTTCTCAGGGTATTGCTCTCTGTACAGTTCTGCTGCCTGCATAGCATTTCACCTACCTTCAACAACAACAACAACAACAAGAGAAGAAACATAATGTTGATGCAGTTTGTAGGAAGGAGAGCCTTTACTGTATGCCTACGCTACACAACAGTATTTAAAAGGACTAAACTACTGTACTAAATGTACCCATACATGAGAAAACAGTATTGCAATTACTGTTCTGCTAACTTATGTTTCTCACAGATGAGTAGCATTTCTACCTTCTCTTTGTTGGTGTGCATTCTAGTCACACAACTCTTCAACTGACAATGATTGCAGAATGACGGGTGTGCATTCTACTTATGTTTACATCTGTCCTCTGTCACTGTCAGCATGTGGATATGGTCCATTACCCCGAGTACCTGCACTGGGAGCGTCAATGTCAATGTTGTGTTACGTAATTAATAATGTTGTGTTTCAGTGAATGGTACGCTGTGATACATTTATGAGTATGTCTTTAGGAGAAGAAATGAATTGCCGAACAAAAAATACAGGGTGCAATTTACAAAGTCATACTGCTGTTCATATCTTTGTAAAAGACAAAGCTTCAATGAAAGCAGTTGTGCTGATTGATGTCCCCCTGATGGCTAAAGAACATTTGCTTGAAACATTTTGTAATTTGGATCTGGACAAACAGTTCTTCAGGTTGGTAAAGATAAATGGGACACCCTGTATACTCACCCAGAAAAGCGATGATTGAAATGTAAATTTCTCTTTCCTGTAGCAATATGGGTTTCAGAACATACAAAAGCAGTTTACCGTATTTGTGTTAATATAGTAATTGAAATGCATTGGTTTTTTGTGAGGTAGATTTGAACCAATGAGTATGTGTATAGGACCTTACGTTTCTCAGTGAGAATACTACATTATTTTTGGATGCGCATTACCATGGATGTTGCCAGCTTGATATGTGGTGCCAGCATTGTAATTAGCAAAGTACTGTACTTCAAATATAACTTACTGTATTGTAAATGGAATATATTCATTAATGTCAATATAAAAATCCATATTGTCACACTTTGTTGTTTGACAGTGTAAATTCCAGAGTTTCTGACCATCCTCTTCTAATATTATAGAGCAAAATCGGTCAATAAAACCCTCTGAGTGTGACTTGCTGCTACCTTGAAAAAACTTAAAACTGTGTAAGTTATCAATCAGTCAAGAATTTGATGCTGAAGAAGACATTGGGAATTTTTTAAATTAAAATAATTTTGCAATTTTCTAAAAAACTTTATGGCAGCTGTATTAGCTGTTAGCAGTGCTTTTATTACAGGATCACACGCAACTAGCATTGTGATAATTTAATCACATCTTTAGGTGTATACATCTATGAAAAAATATAGTATGAATTAGAAGGTTTAATAATGATAAAAATAAAGCAATTAACCAGAAAGGCAGGGTAACAAATACTCATATAACTAATTTAACAATGGTTCATTAAAATTGCAGTCTTCCAATGTTCAGGTGGTGTCCAAATTGCCAGACCCGCCTAAATTAGATGCTTACAAGAAACATTTCAATGGATAGCAGGCACAGAGTACATGAGCCATAGCTGTTGTTGTTGTGGTCTTCGGTCCAGAGACTGGTTTGATGCAGCTCTCCATGCTACTCTATCCTGTGCAAGCTTCTTCATCTCCATAGTCATAGCTCTGAAAAAAAAAGATGTGAAATAAGACCCTTGAGGAAAACTGTACAGAATAGAGCTATATTTGGATTAAAAAATATAACAACTCCCCAGTGATGGAAAATAAACAGATGCCTGCAAAAGATACATAGAGACATGACTATGCCTGAAGTAGGAAGGCCAGGCCACCTAACAGCCGATGTAATGTTATTGAAACTGCCAGCATGCAGTATGCCTTGGAGAAGTAGCCAACAAGATTAGATTAGATTAGATTAGATTAATACTAGTTCCATGGATCATGAATACGATATTTCGTAATGATGTGGAACGAGTCAAATTTTCCAATACATGACATAATTAGGTTAATTTAACAACATACTTAAGTTAATATAACAACTTTATTTTTTTGTGGTTTTTTTGTTTTTCTTTATTTTTTTATTTTTTTTATTTTTTTAATATTTTTGTTTTGTTTTTTTCTTTTTTTTCTTAATTTATATCTAAAAATTCCTCTATGGAGTAGAAGGAGTTGTCATTCAGAAATTCTTTTAATTTCTTCTTAAATACTTGTTGGTTATCTGTCAGACTTTTGATACTATTTGGTAAGTGACCAAAGACTTTAGTGCCAGTATAATTCACCCCTTTCTGTGCCAAAGTTAGATTTAATCTTGAATAGTGAAGATCGTCCTTTCTCCTAGTATTGTAGTTATGCACACTGCTATTACTTTTGAAGTATTTAAATGTGCCGCTAGAGAATGCAAGGATGGAGACAGAAGAAACACGATTACGTACCAACCGAAGGCTGGAAATTGATACAAAATAAATTAAGGTGGAAAACCACAGTGAGAAATATGACAAAGAAATAAAGAGCAATTACCGGGCATGCTGTAAGAGCCATGTTGTTGGCTGCTTCTGTTGGGCACACTACTGCCGGCAGTTTCAGTAACGTTATATCAACTGGATTGTTCGGTGGACTGGCCTTTCTGCTTCAGGCAGTCATGTCTCCATCATGTGGCTTTTGCAGGCATCTGTTGATTTTCCATCACTGGTGAGTCCCTAAGTTTTTCTATCGAAACATGGGTTTTATTCTGTATAGTTTTCCTCTGAGGTCTATATTTCATATCTCTCTCTCTCTCTCTCTCTCTCTCTCTCTCTCTCTCTCTCTCTCTCTCTCTAGTCCATACCCACAGTTCACAGTACTCGTGTACACTGCCTGTGCCTGCCACCCATTGGAATTTGGGTAGTTCTAAACGTTGGGAGACCATGTATTTTAATGAACCAGTGTTAAGTTAGTTGTGAGAGTATTTGTTGCCCTATCTTTCTGGTTAATTGACTTACTTCTGCCATTAATATACCTTCTAATTCATATCACATTTTTTCATAGATGTATACACCTGACAATGTGACTAAATCATCATGAAACTGGTTGTGTATGAGCCTGTAATAAAGGAACAGCTAATATGGCTACCGAAAAGTTTTTAGAAGATTTTAGTAGTTTAAAAAAATTAAAGCTGTGGATGCCCAAACCTTAAAATCAAATGTTCACACATTGCAAAAAGCAGTAAGATTGATGATTTTTTTTTTTTTTTGGGGGGGGGGGGGGGGGCGGAGACAATGTTTTTTAAGTACCGTAACAGCGGTATGGAAAGGGCAGGTTGCTACTTGCCATATAGGGGAGGCATTGAGTTGCGTACAGACTCAGTGAAAAAGAATACTAGATATATTCCTCCATTGTCTAAGTTTTTTTTCTCAAGCACAGGAACTGTCGTCTATGGGCACTGAGGCCCAACTGAAATGTTAAACTCCGCCTGACTCAATTTACTCATCCATCTGTGATTCAGCCCCACTGTTCCCAAATTACTTAACATAAACTTGCCAGATTTCCTAACCTTGAACCTTGCCTCACCAAAATTCCCCAAAGGCCTCAACATGGAACTGATTTCACAGCTTGAGAAAGAACTACAGTCCACCATTTAAAAATTGATCCTGACCTTTTAATCATACATGCCGACGAAGATTCCACCGCTGGCCACGCAGCACAGAGATCTCCTGACAGGTGGACTCCACCAGTTATCATATGAGAGTACATCCACCTTTAATCCTTGGCGCAGTTACCGTATTCCAAAAATACAGCAAGATCGCTAGTCCCTCCTCAGATACATGGCTCCATCCCAGAACCTCTGTTTTTCCTGATAGGGTTTTCAAAACACATATTCTGGAACAATTTGTGGAATTAATGGCATTATGATGGCACTGGAAAGGATTCACAGGCATCACCGTACAAGGTTTCTTGTTTGTGGCGACTCACTTAGTGCCCTAAAAGCTCGTCACCAAATGTATCCAGTAGTCCAGTGGATTCAGCTCATCCATGACTCCTTACAGTGGCTCAAACACCATGGCTAGGTGGTGATCTTTTGATGGGTGTCTGGCCACTTATAATAGGGTACAAGGATAAGACATGGCCTACAAAGCAGCCGAGGAAACATGTCAGGATGGTCTTGTCCATCAGTGTCCCATCCTGTTGCGTGCCGTCATCTCATTTTCTGACTGACACATCACGTGTCAGTGGGAGATTGAATGGTTGAAGGTGTCAGGAAACAAATCGACCACACGGGCATGGTGGACTTCATGTCAAGCTCACTGCTGGAAGGAGGTTCTTTCTTACCAGGCTGCACAATGGACATAGCACTTTAGCACATGGCTTCCTCCTCCTGGTGGAAGGATCCCCCACTGTGTAAGGTTTGTGGTGTGCCACTTTCAGTTCAGCATATTTTGCCAGCATGTGTCTTAACGTACTGATATCAGGCCAGCCCTCAGGCTTGATTGAGATCCACCCACCATCCTTGCCAATACAGATTCCAGTGTTAGAAGAGTGGTGAAAGTTTGTGAACTGTCAGGCCACATCTGTAAATTGGTAGGAAAGGGAGGCAGCCTTTAATGCATTATAAACTGCTCCGCATGTGGGGATAGCCTTCTTCCCCACCCATGAGATTGGCATGCTGACTTTTCATCAGGGTGCTGATGACCATGATGTTAGAGTGCCCCCACCTAAATTCAACGTAATCATCGTTTTTGTCCTTATGCCTCAATGAACACACAATTCTTTTAACACGAAAAAGTGTTTTGATCTCCTCAGTTTCACGGTGAACATTTTTCACTGTACTAAAAATATTCTCGCAGTACATGCAGATAAAATATCTGGTAATCTATCCATGGATGTAAAGTATCAGAGACAGCATTCCGTCAGAGTGTATAGCATATTAGCCAGTTTTAGTTATAGTTACCTGCATTTCGTCCTCACCAGTAGTATGTTCAACACTGTTAGTTCTTCAGATTTTCTGGTCGGATTCAATAGGTTGTCTTCTAAAGATTTTGCTGTAGAAATGAGTGTTGAAAGAGGCTCAACTTGTTCCCATCTATAAGATGTGCCCCAGGACAGTTGCATAGACATTTTTCAGTGAAGTCTATTTCTTATAGTATTATGACATAAAAATTGTGATCAAATATGAAATCCTATTTGGGAACTGAATTGCTACTATGTGGGAATAAAAATGGGTTTTCAACTATCATCACTAGCAGAATCAAATGTGTTCTGCTCCTTCACGTATTTGGAAGGCAATTGTTTGTTGGGTCCAGATTGTTGTTCTTGACTTCCAGAAGTGGATGCAGTTAAATGTTGTCACATGGTAGACCAAAGAATTGTCATGGGATATTCAGACATGTTTGTGGTTGGATTGAAGGCTGCTAGTAAACACAACACAGTAAGTCTCCAGTACTAATGGGAAGACATTGTCTGAAGTGGAAGTAGGAACCCTGCATGTCATAGTAATGTAATGAGAGCCATACTGTTCATAATAAATGTATGTTTTGGCAGACAGTATCTTCACCTTTGAGGCAGTTTGCAGAGGACAGTGTGTAAGGGGAACAGAGGAGTGGGGATGCATATGGTTTTAAAAAACTGGATTTGAAATGCACACATGATGATGACTGGCACATGGTGCAGATACTAGTAGCTGACTTAAAATGTAAATGTTAAGTAAGGCCTGTGAATGTTTGGTTACATGATCAACAGTCATTTGTAGGGAAGGCTCTTAAAAGAATAAGATTTATTGCAAGAATCTTGATGCACTCGTGAATTGTGTAATTTTTAAAGCCAAATTCGTCTACTCCCATAAGAATTTTTTGCATCAGTTTTATGAACTTAAGAAGTTGTTCCAACAGAAGAGACAGAAAATTCAGCAAAGTTTTTTTAGAGAGTATAAGTGTGTCACAGAATTGCTCAAAGAACCACAGTGAGAGATCCTAAAAGGAAAAAAAAAAAAAATCTCCAGAGTGCCCACATTCCTAAACAATATAAGAAATGTATTAACTCATCCCATCCACATTTTGTAAAATGAGCAGTATGGTAAAATTAGAGAAACTGAGATCTACACAATGAGGTATTGATAATCTTTCCTCCTGCATACCATTTACAAGAACAGGGGAAGTGATTCTGGTACACCCTATATGGCTCTGAAAATTGTTTTGAGAGTACACAAGTAGTGAACATAGGATGTTGAATCTATGCTGTACTACTACCCCTTCTTTGCCTCTAGTCTAACTGTCCTACTATCTTCTGTATTTTTTGTGGATTGTGTTGGGAATAGGCTTGCAGCAGTTTTTGTCTGTTAAAATAGGTGATGAAAAAGAGTACCAACGTAGCCAAGCCCAACAACACGATGATTTGGACCTCATTTTGTTTTAACTATTATGCAAAACTACTATAGCCCACCGACCATGCAGAGATTGCATTACTGCTGCTGCCAGTCACTCACCTTGCATCCTGTGGAGTCAGTATCCATTCTTCCTGGAGTGCAGGGCTCTGGGCAATGGTAACTATGCAAAGTGGCACTCATGAGGGAAATCTTCAGTTAGAGTGAACAAAAACTGGACTGATTGTTTAAAAATGAAAAACCAAAAAACAATCTGGCAGTTCTGTTTGATCTGGACTGCTCGTCGAATATAGGTGTGCCCAGGTGGATAGCACACCAACCCAGCAGGATCTCATAATGTGCAGCCCTAGCCTTCAGCAATGACAGTGGAATATGTGTGGAGTTTTTTCGATTATGACATCTGAATTATATTGTACTTACTGAAATGAAGAACTAAAGAACTAACCTATGATACTCCACACACCATACTCCGAAGTATAGACAAAGCTCAGATGCATTTGCTGTCATTGTCTACACATAGGAATCCCTGGAATATCTGCTAATGGATACTTTAAGACAGATCCCATGAGTATTGCTGAACTTCTGGCAGAACTCTTTTCCACAATGTCTGCCTCTAGTAATTACCATTTTAATTTTAAATATCACACACACTTGGCAGAAGCAACACTTCAGCCTTTCCCTCTCAACCACTATGAACTTGAAACTTCCTTTTAATGACTGTGAACTAAATAGTAATTATGCTTTGTTGATGACACATCCCAAAGACGTATCAAAATACATGCTCTAATGCCACACCACCTCAACAAGAACAGTAATATGATGGAGATCCTTAATTAAAAATGACGAGGAAATGTATTAACCACACTTTCAGTAGCAGAGAATTACAATACTCATCTTGAAACTAGAATAATACACATTAACAAATAACTACAAACCAGTTTATCTACAAATGGTAATTATTGAAAACAATCTTAACAGGTGCTTCAATTGGTGCATGGAATTCAAAAGTTTTTTGTGTAATTTCCCCTGCATGCAGTTTTCAAAAATCCTGGTCTTTCACTGATGCTCTTCAGCATCTAGAACCTGTCGTCTGAGGCACTGTTTTACACAGCACACACTGGGTCAGTGTTCTACATAAAGCATACGGGCTATCACATTGTGTTCATATTTACACAACTGAGGTTTTCTTGGTGCTTATTGTTTTTATAGAACTCTATCACTCATACTGTTCGTGATGAAATTGGCTATGGCCCTTAGCAACTATACTTCAGAGAACAGGATTCGGCTGACTCCAGTGCAGAGTGCTACCCTCCTTGTATGATAGCAAGAACTGATTTTGTACTCACTATGGCTCCCACAGTATCTCTAGCATGATGTAAGGGGGATTTCTATTCATATTGCAGTTCTACATCACTGCACACAAGAAAATAGTAACTTCAGGAAGCTATACAGAAGGCACGAGAAGAACCGGTAATCAAGGTATCAGTTCTCATCAATGAAATTCCATGTTGTGCAGTACTGCACATACCCAGCTTGAGGCAAACTGCTTTAAACAGTGTGTTCCCTCATACTAGGCACCCAGTTTTCTCTTTTAGTCTATCTGGCATAGGAAACACATGGCAGATGTTAATTAAAACGGTAAAGCTTCAGTGATTTGAAACTCACTACCACACTCTTCCTTGCACCATAAGTACATTGAGATCATTATATTATTCTGGTACACTACGTAGCTTCTAAAATACTTCATGGGGGCTAGTGGAATAAAAATGTGAAGGTAGGTGTATCAGAAATACATTTAAATTCAGATTGTATTTTATCTTGTGCAACTACTTCTTTGTCTTAAGATTTCTCGTATGGAAGTCAGTAGTCATCATAGAGGTACCAACTGCTGGTGCATAGTGACTTAAGATGTGTCAGAGGGTGCTACATCCAATATTCTCTGCAAATGCTATATCAGTCAAACTATGTACGAAAAGTTCAACAGTCAGTTGAGTTAACAATGAATTACCAATGTAAGTAGCAAATTCTCATAAAGAAAAATGTACAGAATTAAAATAATAGTAAGTTTTTCCTTTTGTGTAAAATTATTCCTCCCCCCCCCCCCCCCCCCTTCTTAGCAGTGTCATTATAAACATTGCTCATGTAAGAGATTTTAAACCCGGATTACTTTGTTAATAACATCTACCTTTTTTGGTAATGACCAACATCTACTATCTCCTGAGCAAAAAGCAATTGAAAGTTAATTACTATTGATTGTAGGGAATTTGCTGCTTCAAACTATCATATACAAGGTGAAACATACATAGTTGTGGAAAAAATATTAACACCACATTCCAGTGAGATCTATTGTTCTGTGATGGCTTTGATGCCTGGTAACTGGAGAACAAACTGATCTTTCATTTTCACCTTTCATGAAAAATTGCAGAACTAAGGTAATGCACTCGGTCACCCAAATACCCTCATGCACACAAACACCCGTAAGACTTTCATCCGTGCGTTGAACAGGTAAACTTTGTCAGTTTAAAGCCAAGGAAATCCATCTCACTGTGATCTGGTTGCCGATTGAATTATGTTAACAGAAATTTAAGTACATTTGAAAATAATTGACAACAGTGGTAGTTCCATAGACTGAGCAGAGTGGAGATGGGATGGGGGCATATGTTATTGCTCATGCTTTAAAGTGTTAAATACTATGATGAGCAAGCATAATTCTAAAACAGATGTGCACTAACTTTCTGTGAAAAATATTGTAATATTTTTTTAATTCATATTACACACCACACCACCTGTACTGTGCACCCATTTTTGTGTGAGGTGGTGTTGGAGAGAATCTCCCCCCTCCCCCCCCCCCCCCCCTCTCTCTCTCTCTCTCTCTCTCTCTCTCTCTCTCTCTCTCTCTCTCTCTCTCTCTCTCTCTCTCTCGATGAGGAATTTCACCTTAAACTGTAACCCCACAAGATGATGACTGTACCACTAATATTGTATGAACAATTCTCCTCTTATTTTCCAGGAAATTCTCAAAGCTACGAAAATTTATGGAGAAATTAGAAAACTGCAATTATGCCGTTGAGCTTGGTAAACAGCTTAAATTTTCTTTGGTTGGCATTGCAGGCCAGGATATAAATGATGGAAATGCTACTCTCACACTAGGTAAGTTATGATATTGAAAGAACGAATTTTCTAAAATCTTGTATGTAAGGTTAAACAATGGATATACTGTTAGTCTCTTGTCGCACTTCTCTAGGTGTCTCGTGTAATTTATATTGTATCCCTTCTTTTTTGAGATACTGAGTGAGATAATTTACAATCCCACACAGGGTTATAAGGAATGACAAATCAGAGCACCAGGGACCTACTGGTGAAGGAGGTAACAACTCTTTAGAGCTTTGAATTGTGAGTTTTTGTAATTTTTACCAACTGCACATTTCCCTTATAATCATTGTGAGCACAGATTATTACTGTTTCCTTTTCCCAAGTTGATTATAGAAGGCAGAATGGCTTAATTACATTTGGCCATTCTAGCACCAGTGATTGCCAACCTTGAATAGTATGTAGATCTCTGTATATTTTAATCCTCCTTTGTCAGTCCTAATTAAGACTTAATTGTTCCCCCACTCACTTTGGGCAAATTGTGGGAACAAATTCTGGGATAGGTCCATATAAAGATCATCACCTTCTGTCCTCCCATTGGGCATGGGTACTCCCGTACCATGCTTACAGGCAGCTGCAGGTAGTGTAGGCTACGTGGGAGATGGCTCTATTGTGCACATTCTGAAAATGCGCAAGATGCTTTGCCAACTCTGCCCACATATGTTTACCTTGTGCCCTGTAGTCAGGCAAACTATGCCCTGGCTGTTCCCAGGTGGGCTCATGAGGTGGCACTGTCATCACTAGTAACTATCTCAAACCCCCTAGTAAATACCTCACTTCCTCCTCCCCACTCACTGTCTCTTCCTTGTCCTGATATTCAACCTGTCACTCTCTCCACCACCTCCTTGCTCTCCCATCTCTCTCACTGTTTGCCTGCTCCCTTTGTCATTTAAAACAGGTTTTTATTAAGTTTATAGCAATTATGCAGTTTTGTGCTTTTGTTTTTGTCATTTTGTAACTTCATACTGACCTAATCAAGATTTTATTCCCTAGTTTATCAATTTAATAGTCATTTAAAATTCTTTGTACCTGTTGTTCACACCTTTCCAGCAGTCACTTCCCTCTTTATCATTTGACATTACTGTAGGATTTTTCCTGTGTGCGCATTTATGTAATTAATTAAATGTGTAATGATAGTTGTGTGTCTTACTAAAATTAGATGCCAAGTCATTTAAGCTCCAAGATACCCTTTTGAAAAGCTACAACTAGTAACCTGTATTCTGTAAATGTTTCAACCTTTTTTTAAAATTTAATTAATATACTATTTTTAGAGATGCACAGCTGAGAGCGTTTCAGAGGTATTCATATCACCCTCATTTAACTTGTTTTGTTTCATATAGCTCTTATATGGCAGCTCATGAGAGCATATACGCTGTCTATATTGACCCAGCTGGCTAATACAGGAAGTCCAATAGTAGAAAAAGAAATTGTTACGTGGGTCAACAATAAACTTTCACAAGCTAGGAAGAAAAGTACACTGAAGAATTTTCAGGTAATCAGATATAAGACATTGCATTGTTTCCATTAAAGAGATATGCTTGTGCACATACTTCTTTGTTATGTACTGAACTTAAGCTTTACAGACATTTATTGTCAACTTTTTTATGGGAACTGAGTAACTTACAGCACACCAACTATGGAGTAACAATACGATATTGCAGTGCCTGTGTTCAGAAGTACAGTGCAATGCTCCTTTGGACATGTACGAAAGTCCAAAGGAACAAGCACTGTGCCAACTACAGCCATTATGAAATACATGAGATGTATTCACAGCTGTGAATATGGGCAACCATCAGTTGTAAAATGGAATGATGGCAATTAAAATTTGTGCTGGACAGGGCCTCAAACCCTAGATTGAGCGATCACCTCACCCTCAGGCTCTGAGTATGCTTCATGGCCAGACCTAAACTTCCATGTGAAACCTGCACTATTACATCCATTATGTATATTCCTGTAAAAGGGAGATATTTTAATTGAAAGTTGATTGCCTGGTGTCAGTAGATGCATGCATGAACATTGCACTGTACTTCTGGACAACACAGGCATTGCAATATCATATTTATCCACAGATTCCAGGCAAGTGATTTTCAATTAAAATGTCTTCTTTGTACAGGAATATACATAATGAATTATGTAAGAGTGCAGGTTGTAGACAAGTGGTTGATGTCATGTGGAAGTTTCGGTCTGGTGTGAAGCATGCTTTGGTAGCTTACTGGTTAAGGTGACAGTTTGTGATAAGCAGGAAATCCGGGTTTGAGACCCAGTCTGGCACAAATGTTCATTGTTGTCATCCATTTCACAGCTAATGGTTGTCCTTATTCTTAACTGTGAATACATTTCATATATGGAGTGACAAGTAGAATTTTATTACCAAAGTATGGATGAAACCTTCAATTATAGGAGTAACTTCACAACTTGAGATATTAAAATGGGAATAATGACACATTTTATTGGTTTATAATTTCACAATTGTACAAAGAAAGCATTATGCAATCAAAAGCATTGTATACTGTGTTCAGGCTTATTGTTCTAGATCACCTTTCATCCACTGAAGGATTCTGTTGTGGTCAGTTGAAATGTGTGACACTTAACAATTACTTTTATAAAGTCTTGTTAGAGATCTTGCGAAATAAGCGAATCCATCTTTATAACATAACTACTTCAGTAATAAATATTGTGTATATATGATGCGAGATTAGTATTTCCAGTTGAAGTACAATAATTGTATAGATAGCTGATTTTATGAGTGTTGCCAAGCACATTACAAACTAATTTGGATATACACTGATCCTTGTTCGCTGGATCAAAGTTTATTGTGATATAGTAGTGTAGTCCTGAACTAAGGTCAAAATTGACCTCCAGTCAGCAAAGTGTAAACAATCGCCTTTCAATGTTTCTGCCACTGGAATTGATGCTTTCATGTTTGATAAATGAACCAGTGATGAAACATACTATTCTTCTACATATCTCTCTATACTGGTTGATCAAAAAGTCAGTATAAATTTGAAAACTTAATAAACCACGGAATAATGTAGATAGAGATGTAAAAATTGACACACATGCTTGGAATGACATGGGGTTTTATTAGGATGGCGCTCCATCCCATATTGCTAGACGCGTGAAAGATCTCTTGCGCGCGTCGTTTGGTGATGATCGCGTGCTCAGCTGCCACTTTCGTCATACTTGGCCTCCCAGGTCCCCAGACCTCAGTCCTTGCAGTGGTGGAACTAGCAGTATGCCTTTGATCTGCTTTGATTGCTTCCTTTAATCCAACCTTGTCAAACAAGGGTTCTGTACGTACTACTCTTTATAGATCAGCTGTGCTTCCCTAGAATTTTCCCAATTAACCGTAGTTGACTTTTGACCTCCTCTACTACTGACCGTATGGGTTCATTCCATTTCATATTGCTTTGCACCTTTACTCCTATACGTTTCATTGATGTGATTGTGCCAACCACTAATACTGTATCTGAATGTTTTCTCTTACTCATCTGCATTAACTTCCACTTTCCTTCATGTAGAGCAGGGGTGTACAGACTTGCTAGTACTGTGGACTGCAAGCACCTCCTGTTACTACACAAGGCCCCTAGAAAAATAAAACCAGTGGAAAAATGCTATCGTAGCACAAAAAATGCAAATATTTTCCTGCTTATTTAAAAGGGAGACTGAAAACTGGGGTACCAGCTGCCACATTCTACCTCTCTCAGCTCCTGTAAAAATTATTCCAAAAATTTTGATGTGCAAACATATTTGCATGTTTTTAACATGAAACTCACCTCAGATTCCCACAAGCTCCCATAACTGTAACTCACACCCTCTAATCCATCACTGTAAGTTGAAACTTCCTGGCAGAATAGAACTGTGTGCCGGACCGAGACTTGAACTCGGAACCTTTGCCTTTCGCTGTGTCCTCTTTCTCTCACGCTGCCATTGTGTCCTTCGCTCTTTCTATAACACAACCACTCTCCACTGTCTTCCAGTATTTGTTACTTTTCTGTCTCTTTGCCACTGCTACTGTCTTCTCCCTCAGCATAGAAAAGTGGGAATATGTTCGAATGCCAAAATTTTTAAAAGTACTGAGGAAGGTAAAATGAGGCAGTCTTTTAAATAAACATGCAAATATGTTTATTTTTTGTGCAAAATTAATTTTGGTTATTTGCTTTGCATAGCCATTTTGCAATCCGCTGCTGGATTTTGGTCCACTGCTGGCGGTGAAAAATTTTTTTTTTTTTTTTTTTTTTTTTTTTTTTTTTTTTTTTTTTTTTTTTTTGGGGGGGGGGGGGGGGGGTTCCTGAGAACTGCTCATGAACTAACGATGTCTCCATAAGTCATATCAAGCCCGCTGTCGACCACATCAAATGCAAAAAGAACCAACCGATTTGCTCCATTTGTCTAAGCAGGAGGAAGTATGTAATGTTCATTGCCCCCACCCCCCACCCCCGTACTGTAGAATAGTGACACTAAGACAATCCTTCTGTTGTGTATGCAAGTCGTCCGTAGTCCAAGGGCTATCCAAAACAATTGACCCTACCTTTTTATCAGCGATAGAACCAGAGGTATGAGCACCAGAAAATTCCATTTTTATGCGCAGTGTTTGGAAATGCTGTCGCACGTGTACTGATAAACAATAGTTTTTAAAAAAATAGTTTAAATCACTTGTTTCATAAATGGTATTACTGGAATATGCCATTTAGTGGTTTACACAAGACCCTCCCACCACATTTTCTGGGAGGGAAAAAAAAGGTGGTTGAAATAAAAAAAAATTAAAATTAAAGAACAAACGAAGAGAGGTGGGTTGCCATCAGATCAAAGGTGGACCACATGTGGTCTGCAGGCTGTGCTCTGAGCATTTCTGATTTAGAGCAAACTGTTATTCATAACAACAAAATGCAAATTCAATCTAAATCATCGAGTATCCTTGTACAGTCACTCGATGACAGCACTTTCCTGTACACTATAGCTTCATTAGCAAAAAGTGGCAGATTGCTGCCCATTGTATCCACCAGACCATTTATGCACATAGAGAACAAAGAGCAGTGCTATTGTACTGCTGTATCTGCCCCCCCCCCCCACCCCCCACACATATTTTTCTTCATCTTTATGTTGTGAGTGCTTCTTAGCGAGCATCTAGACGTATCTTGCAGATTCTCTTGATGAGATCTCTCTCTGTTTTTTTTTTTTTTTAATTACAGAGGGTGGACAATATCCGTGCACGATATGAACATTCATTGTCCAGTTGAACATACTTGGTTCTATTAGTTGAAGTATTCGATCCACTCATGTATTTGAGAACATATTCCATATGCTGAGACTTTAACAGTATGCATTGAGGCACTGTTCAAATGCTTTCTGGAAAGTTAGGAATATGGAATCTTCGTGTTACTCTTCATACTTGTTTTGCAGGATGTTGTGCAAGAAAAGAACAAGTGGGAGTTTTACACGAGCAATGCTTTTAAATCTATGCTGATTGCTGGACACAAGCTTTTTTGTTTCAACGAAATTTATTATATTCAGACTTAGAATATGCTCAAGAATACTGAAGCAGACTGACTTAAAGGATATTGGTCTGTAATTTTGCGAGGCTGTTCTTTTACTTTTCTTATTTACATGTGTTACCTTCACTTTTTTCTAGTGACTTGGGACTTTGTGCTGGGCATGAGAGTAACAATAACTGTGAGTTAAGTGTGGAGTCAGTGACACAGAGGACCCTCTGTAAAACCAAACTGAGATTACACCTGTACGTGATGACGTATTTGTTTTCAACTCTCAGTGACTTCTCAATAACAGTGATGCCTGTTTGTTAGCCTCCATATATGGGAATGAATGCGACAATGAAACAATTATATGTAATACTCATGCATGCATGAATGATTTTTTAAATACAAAATTTTAACCTTCTATTTTCATTTTCCTGTCTTCTATTTCGACAACAAAGTAGTCGACAAATGACTGAATACAAATAATCTACTCACGTAGTCATTTTACATAGGACCATAGTTTTCTTGGATTCTCAGCAAGATCTTCCACTTCTTCGGATCTGCTCTACCTCCATTAATCCCATTAGGTAGGTGACCCATACTAAAAAGCATTATTCAAAAGGTTGTATCTGGTTTTTGTAAGCTACTTCCTTTGTGGATGGATTAAATCTTCTAAGGAATTATCCAATGAATACATGAAGCCTGCTTTTGTTAAACTGTTTTTATGTTTAAATTGCTTGTGATGCATACTCCTTAATAGTTTGATTGTAAATGTTTGTAGTGAATAATTTACTATCAACCATGTAATAAAATGGTAAATGGTCTTTCTCCCTATTTTGTCATTGTATGCAACATTTTGTTTATGTTGATCATCCTCTGCCAATCCTTGCTGTAAGTATTGGTCATTTGCCGGGTCTTCATAAATTCCGCTAAAATTTTTCATGCAATGCAACTTTGCTATGTACAGTAGTGAGAACAGTAACAGCCTTCTAACACACCTTTACAGTATACCTAAAATAACTTTGATGCCCAACAATTTCTTCTCAATGTGAATGGCGTATGATGTTGTTGTTGCTAGGTATTTCAGTCCAGTCTTGAAACTGGCTGAAATTCTGTAGGCTCTTATTGTGTACAGTAGGCAGCAGTGTGAAACCATACTAAAGTCCTTCTGATACTATAGGACCATGGTATCAACCTGGGCACAACCTCCACTGCTGCCATCTAGATCTTATGGTCAAACAGAATGAACAGAGACTAATGAAGAAGGGTTTTTCTGGACTCCATGTAGACTCCAATAGAGGAGAGTTCTGTCTTTGAAAATGTCATACGACATGAGCATAAAAAATTGTCTGTAATTCTGAAACACATTAGTGTATGTACTATAGGTACACTAATGCAATGAATCAGTCTGATAACCCTTCTTTGAAATGGGAATTTGCTGCACTTCTTCCAATTGCATTTGATACTTTGTTGCTCCAGTGATCTGTGAAAGCTGTGACAAACTCCTGCCAAAGGGGGGAGCAAATTATTTTGCATGATATGTGTGGAATATACAGATATCCCATCAGGCCTAGCCACCTTTCCTGTGTTGAACAATTCCAGTCAATTTTCCTTTCTGAAAGTACATATCTCAATGTCTGTCTGTCCTGGGATTTCTGTGACTATTGCGAAGAGAAACCGTAATATGATCTGATGTTGTGAAACTACTTTGGAATACCAATTTCAGTATTTTGGTCTTCAATTTTGGTAACCGTATGATAACTTTCAACCTTAGGACTTCAGGTGAGATCAAAAAAATCTTAGAATTTTTCATCAGATTGGTTGGCAAAACTTTGCTTTACGACTCATTAAACACTTCTTGCATTGGTCTCCTCCAGTTTATTTTTCTTTTGTTCAGCTTTCATTTATTTATAAAGTTTAAACTCTGTTTAAATACATTATAAATCTCTTTGCTTTTGTAGCAACATTCGAACAAGGCTATTGAACTGCAGCAGGTCTTCCCCCATCTCGCATAACCTTACACAGTACATAAACAAGTCTAAAGAATATTGTACAATATTCTTGAATTTCTGCGTTGGTACTCCACATTTTCAGTCTTGAAGATGAATGTTTGATTTTCTATCCTTGGGTAATTTGCAGACTGTTTTACATCACATATATGAAGAAGTAACATTTTCCATTCTTTTGTAACATTCATTTCAATATATATAGTCGTTGGTGCTAAGATACAAATGTAATCAGTGAATTCTTGCCTCTTGTTAACAGAATCAAAAATTGCAGGTGTGACTGTAACTGGGAGATCCAAGGTATTGCCCTAAGCAGCTAATTGTGTAACTGCTCAAGGTATATCCATGAAAAACTTACCATGGTAGATAAAGTCTAGGAAAAAATGGAATGAGATGTGTTTTTTCATTGATTGAGAAAGTAGGTGATGGGAAAAATTTGCACAATCAGTGCTGCAAAATTTTAACATGGTATGTAATTTAATGAAGAATGATAAAAGGTCAGGTTATTAAAGTGGGGAGTGTTCAGGCACAGGTTGCTGCATCATCAGATTTGACTGTGGATGGTTTAAAACACATTGATTGGGAAAATTGATCACCACCATGCTAAATGCTGATGCTCTAGTAATAATCTGGTAAATTAAATTGATGATTGAGGTAAATCTGTTGCTGAACAGAGCATTTTTCTTAAACCAAGTTGTGAATACCCAATGGTGAGATTACTGCTAATAGTTTCGAAAGGAAATACAATGCTTTATATAGCCCAACTAGTGCCAAAGACTTTAGTTTATCACCCAGTTTTCTTGCACTAAACCCTAAGTTACTTCTATGAGTAATGAAAACCATCAGTTTAAAGTCATCCTCAATTAATAAAGACATTTCATTCTTAGATGCTCCTTTGCATCATATGTTATTTAAATGCAGTGGAATTCTTTTGGGTTAGAATGAAAGGATACTTACAAAAACAAGCTTTTGATAAAAATTATGCTCAGAGTAACAGAAAAACCAATATGGTAATCAGCAAAAATGCTGACAAGAGGAAAGTCGTAACTGCTATTCTATATGACAATAAATGACTAAAGTAGACATGTGTAGCTGTCTCTCACACAGGCAGTTCAGAACTTGTGCTAAAATCCGACAACTATGAATTATAGGTATTACAATATTTTTACGTCATTCAGACAAGCCACAGCATGGTGTCTCACAGGAGGTGCTGATAATTGTTACAGTATCTGCAGTAAATCTGTAGTTGCTATGTAAAATACTGAAACACTGGGGTTACATTTTACCAGATGTGTTTGTTGTTCAAAGTTGGTAAAAAGCATGCAGTGGGAAAAGATTTGTATTTCCATAATTCCATACATGAAGACAGGTAACGACTCTTAATTTTTGGATTGTTGTTTTACCTGCAAGTTGTCTGAATTGGACTGACTGTGCTTTGTTTTGATTTTGTGCAGTGTAGCATCTTTGGTGGCATCAAATGTGTTGCTGACAGAGTTCCATAAATTTTAAGTTCTAACTTGTGTGTATTGGATTTGAACTGATCATTGAAGCAGAGGAATTGTGGATTGAAATGTAACAAAAAATAGGAGAGAGGATTCAATTTAATGTGTGGTAAATAGTATTGGTGAAGAATAGTCAGATAAAATTTAATTTCAGAATTAAAAAACAGTTGCAATCTGACATTGTAGTATTGTACATGTTTGTTATATTTCGAAGGATTTTACAGGGTCATGAAATGATACAATTTTTCAGCATAGTATAATGTCTTGACACACACAATTATACATTTGATTTAGAGAAGGTAGTAGTGTCTTGACACACACAATTATACATTTGATTTAGAGAAGGTAGTAGTGTCAGCCCTTGGAGATATCATCTAATTGGAAACGCATTATGTAAAAAAAAAAAAAAAAAAAAAAGTGAAATTGTGAGTGGATTTGTTGCCATCTAGGTCTTAATTTTTAACTGATACAGTTTTCAAATCAATGAACAAGAGAATATTTCTTATGAAAAAAGAACTTTTTTAGTGAAGTGCTTTTTACAACTTAAAATCTCTTTAATTTCGTGTATTTTAACTCTTGGAATTTCAGCATAACATGCACCTCTGTTTCTTTATACGTTGCAGTTAAAATTTGTTATGAGTAGTAGCAGAATACTGACTGCAAGAGATTGACAATAAATTAAAAAAAGCACAAGGTTTCACAACTACAGATTCATTTCTGAGTAAAATGTGGTTATAATGAAGAGATAGATTCATTCAGCAATTTTATGCCTGTCTTTCAGATTCAAAGCACTGTTATTATATTATTTATCTTGCTAAGTGTTCTTTCTGACAGACTTAATGTCTGTAAATTACACTGTCCATTATATCTGTATCTATGCCCATACTAGTATTATAGATACTGTTGAGGCAGCAGCAGTTACTTTTATCACATAATCATTTCATAAATGGAGTGACGAAAGTGTGACAGATAGCAGACTTTGAGTGCAGTATGTTATCAAATGGTCAATATGAAATAAAAGTAACTTATTTCAGTAATAAAATAAATTTAACTGTATGTAATGGCATAATCATTGTTAGCACAATGTTAAAAATCACTTTTCTTTGTACTTCATTTCAGCAGAGGATGTTATTATTTGTTTACATTACAGGATTCATCTTTAGCAGATGCAAGAGTAGTGATTGACCTCATTGATGCAATTAAACCAGGAACTATTAACTATGACTTAGTACGAGAAGGTGGCACAGAAGAGGTAAGAATTATCTGCTTGAGCAACTGTGAGAAAATAGGCATGCTTGTGTGAGGATAAGTTATGTCATCTTACAAAATATTCTTTAATGCTGTATTACATGTATTCAGTGCTACCATTTGGATTTTTGTCTGCAGAAAACCGATTTGAGTACGGTTGTATAATGTAACAATGCATTTTTCCCCTTTCAAGGCAAAGTGTGTACATTGTTGCCAAGTTGTCACCTTGGAATTAATCTGCATTCTTTTTTCCTGCTTGTGAGGGCTAGTAAAGCGTAGAATGACAGAGAACTCGTTGTTCTTCTATTCCTGAAACCTGGAAAATGTACATGTTGCAAATATGCATTAGGGCTTGTACTTAATTGTTTTCATGTGGACTTCTAGTATTATAATTTTACACAAATGAATAAGGTTGCCATTTCACAGCTCTCCGTTCAAAACAGCATTCACAGCCAACCACCTGCTAGTATCCAAAGTAACTGTCACCTGCAAAACCTCTATTTACAAACAAACAAGGTGTGCTGTATATTGATGGAATGAATGGCTGTTGAGGCCAAGCAATCATTAGCAAGCACTCTCTGTAGAATATTCTAAAACTCAGTTGTATGAGGCTTACTTGCGCAAGTGTGGACCTGGCTGATTGAATTGTATAGACCTGTAGCATACATATGCCACTGACCTAAAAATGGGACTCGAATTTCGGGGGTGGGGGGGACCGTTTTAGGCTACACTTCAGTCGAAATAAAGTTGGTTCTTCCTAACACGAAATTCAAATTAGATAGAATGGATAAAGCTGCAGCTACAGTAGTTTGGTCCAAGTTGTAAGCCTAGCAGTTGAACTTAAGCAATGTTATTTATTCTTTCAAACATTTAAAACCACATAACTTGTCTGCACAGAATTTCTAGTCATTTAAGATTCAAAAATTGATACTAGAAGTCAGTTGCTGTGCTTCATTTCTGACTGTATCACTATTCAGTTTAAGAACAATATGAATGAAAACATTACATAATACGTGTATTCTTCCACGTTGGTCGTTGGCTCACTCGAGTTTGTTAGGTGAACACGATTTAGATGAGATATCAGTGAATATGGAAGAATAGATGGTGTAATGTTTGTGTTCATATTATTTGTGCAGTGAAGAGAGTGCGTGATTCACAATTCTTTGGAACTTTTTGTCAGTAGTAGGAAAATGTTAAAGACATAGTGTCAGCCATATTGACAGAAATTGAACCGAGAGGCTTCGCCAGTCTGCTTTTCATAGTAGGTTTTTAGTGAAGTCTTCAAATGTATGACGAGCAACACTTGTGAAATTAAGAGCAAAAATATAAAACAAAATTTTATTAGATTTATAATACAAACTTTACAAAATATTTCAAATATCAATTAGATAATTCTGAATCACTATCACTCGGTTCGTTCTTGCTCAGTTTTTCATACAGATCATCCTCTTCCATTCCATCTAATGCATTAGATATCAAACAGTTGTTAAATGCCTGTTGCATAGTAGGATTTGGATGGTCTGCAAGTCTGAGTATACATGGATTGTTCAGTCTCCCCCTCTGGATTCTGTTGCTTCTGGCTGCAGCAAGCAGCCTTGCTGCTGGTGAGTCCAATGCTGCGGACTTAGTGCCCTCCAACACCTGTGGGCCTACCTGTGTCACTGCCAACACCCTCGCCCCCCACCCCTAGTCTTGAAGTCTTTCAAGCCTGAGGCTTTTCAGCCACCATCACCCATTTAAGCAAACTCCTTGCTTCCTGCCTCTGCTCATTTGGATAGACACTGCTGCTGCTGTGAGCCGTCTCATCTATACTGGAACCATGGTGTGATTCTGCGTGCCCCATCTTGTGCTGCTTAGCAGTCTGTAGTCTGAATTGCAAGCTGCTGCCCACTACAGTGATCAGCATGCTTGCACAATTGCTGCCACCAACACCCATTGGCTGCACAATGCTGCAAGCTGTCATACCATCTGCACACAGCCACACCTCCTCGCAGGGAGTGTGCCACTTACATACTGATGGTGCTGATTTCTCAGCACACCACCATGATTATTGTAGTTGCAATAAAGTTTTGTTAGACACTAACTGAGATGTCACTAAATGGGACCTGTCTACCAACTAGGCAGCGGTGTCATAACTGAATGTTAGCACAGGAGGCCCGAAGTACAAACAAGCTATGCACTCATTTCATCAGATTCTGTGCAATGAAAGCCAAGAACAACTGATTCAGAACTTTGGCAACGATGTGGAGCGGACAGAACACTGTCTGTAATAAGGCTAAATGTAGTAACACCACTTAGAGAAGTCATAAGAACATCCTGAAACCCTGAAGTTAAACACTAGAGCAGCTGAGAGGCTCAGGAAACTGGAACACATTCAGTCACCAGTGTGGCGGGAGGGCATCATGTCATTGCATGCTATAAAACCTCTGTCCCCCTCAAGCTCAATCTCAATCTCGAGAGTGCAGCCATTCCATCGGCATCACGGATACCAACTGAAAACAAGCTTTGTTAACTTGCAGGCTGTTTCGGTGAATTCAAAAAGTGTCTACAAGCTGCTGCCAACTTGTAGCCCACTGCTACACTGAAGGAGACTGTTAGGCAAGTTGCAGTCCTGCTGATCACAATGGTGACTGACTGAGGATAGGGAGTGGGGACTTCTGGGGCAGTATTAGAGCCACCTGAGTGGGAATATACTGGGACCACCACTCGGGCTCTCCTCCGTGTTGCTGTTAAGTCTTCCACCATCTCAACAACTGACTACAGGGATATGCAGTATTCCGGTATGGATCGTTAGTGCAACTTCACTTGTGGAGAGTGCTGAGGCTCCAGCAGAGGTCCACAGTGATGCCAGGCTGCAGACACACATGGCTGCCACACTCTTACAGGCCACATCACTGGCCACAGATAATGGCAGGACATGTGCCTAGCAAGTTCCTCTCCAGGTACTGAAGTGCCACCTTGCTGTTTCAAGCAGCACAGACTCAGCAGGGCGACTGCGAGGCAACACCAGGAAGAAGATGGAGCAATTGTAAAACTCCCACCAATGAAAGATTGTTTAAATGAATGGTGTTTCATTAGCACCCTGCTGCTCCACAGGCTAACCTAACCCCGCTCTTCACTCGACCTCCTGATAATGCGACCTCGGCTCGGGTCGTAAGAGATGGCTACCAGACATTGACTTACCACTTCACTGCTACCCCACCCAGGGTGATGGATTACTGGCCTCCTGACCTCTGCCAACCTGACCCTACCACCCCCCATAGAGGCCTGCTATCCTGGCCTCAATAATATCAATGTTTGTTATTTTGTCCTAAATTTTTTTCGTAGTTGGAGGGCTTCTGCAGCTACCAGTACTAATTTTATTGAATGGCAGCTCCAGTTGTGTGTTTTCAGAGCATTCCAAATGACAAAAGGACTCTTGCTTTTCAGTTGTGCACACCTGAGGAAGATCTTAGGGCTGAAACCAGCCTTGCAATTTTTTTTTTGGTGCTGTTGGTGCTCCCATTCAATAAAATGTCAGTGTCATTAAACCTATGGTTATGTTTAAAGCAGTTCCACTGGAGGTCGCTATCAAACTGCAGAGACAATTTGTACACACAACTGGACCTACAAAGCAGTTCAAACAGCATGAAGTGCAACAGAAAAGCCAAATTCTGTGCCCAAAATACACAAAATCTGAAGAAACCCAGCATAGAATGATTTGATAAGAGATGGTTAGTGTTGACTGATCAATATTGAAATGGAACTGGAAACATGCTGACAAAGTGGCAAGTATTACTGTGTGTCCACTGACTGCCCTACATGTACCACAATAAAAAAAAAAAAAAAAAAAAAAACCATGGGAAACGAAAAGCAGCTCTCTAATTAATGGATCCTGTAACGCAATTAGTTGTGAAAGATTTTAATATACACATGGAATAAGTAAGACTTTTTACCTTGAGTGGGCCCTTCTGCTTGTGCGTACAAGGCATGTATTCAAACCTTCAGACAACCCTGTGCTTTAAGGTTGCACCATGCATAAGGAGGATTACCTAAAAATGGAGTTAAAATTTTCGTCCTTAATGCATGCCTTTCTTAGTCTGTTGCCTTCAAAACCCACCTTAAAGCACTTGTTCAGGTTTCCACGCCACGAAGAATAACTCTGTGCACCCTGTATCTCTGATCTCATCAACTTGTGGATAACAAGGCCATTGGAAACTTCATTCACTAATTCCTCCCTCTGTTTCTTCTCCTTGGAAGATTTCCATGTGTATCGCATGCAGCGAGGTGCTACATACCCTTGACCCAAAGCTCAAGCAGCGGAGAGATCATCCTTGTCAAAAGATCTCTACGTCTTCAATACAGAGAAAGTGACACACTGTTAACACTGCAAATGGGCCATCCACAAGCATTGACTGGTCCCTATGCTCTCCTGTGCTTGCTGATAATCTACTTTGGGCAATGGTAGAGGACTTGCATCTGTGTGAGTACTTCTATTATTTGGACCCGTCTGCCAGATGCATCAGCACCTGACACCAAGCCAGCTGAATGGATGTTAAACAAAATCAACTGAGTAATTTTCAATACCTGGCTGTATTTAAACACAAATCCAGCAGCTAGGACATGGTAGAACATAACACTACAGGGCTCCTGAAGTCATTTGCAAAACCTGCCAGACATTAAGTCCCATGGTGGACGAAGGAATGCCATTAAGCCGTCAGATGCAGGTGGGTGACATTGTGAAGTCCCATTGCAATCCGTCTGCTTACAGCCTAGCAGCCTTCTGCATTGCTTGTGTAAAAGCTTTTTACATAATCAATGAGACAAAAAAGCTAAAGTCTTCCATTGTATTAACCATTTGACACCAACAGTCAAAGTATATTTGCACAATAAATGTGCACAAAGAAATGAAAGAAAGTAAATTACAAAAGATAAGGAAGTTTGTTGGAGGATGTATATTAAAGCACCATGTGGTACTTTGAGATATGAAATTCCAACTGTTTAGGATACACTGAATACCTCATTGTCACAACAGCAGAAATGTTCAGCATACTTGTAGCAGTTTCAGAATTGGCAGTTAAGATCAGATCAGCTTTCCAGTGAGCATACATGGTGGGCTCGTACACAGGAAACAGCACGTGTACATGATAAATTATTCCATTCAATTGTTTAATATGTAATTAGTAGTTGTGGTTTACAAATCTATGCTGCCATGAATAAGCCCCTGATCTGTTGAAATGTTTACAGGTAACTCTTCAGACTTGTTTAGTTCATTCTGCATAATTTCTGCTTATGATTTGCAAGGCAAACAACTTAGTTGCAATACATGATTTCTACATCATAGAGTACCGACACATTTGCTATGAAGGAAGAGTTCTGACGCATCCTGGACATAAATATTGAGAATAATATTGTGCCACTCTTGGCCTCACACTTTCGTGCAATACTTTGACCCGTTATTAAACAAGACAGCGCCCCTTTACACCAGAAGCTTAGCCAACACAATTGTGAAATACTTCAAACAAATAATATCTAATAGCAGTCAAGATCCCACATTCCAATGCAAATGGAATTACCTGAGAGAATGTGGCATGGTAGGATCTTAGCTTCAGTAACACTGAACAGACCAGCTGCCTATTTAGTTCGGAGGAGTTAAAACCAAACTAACTGTGGCTCGTAATAAAATACTAAGACCAGACAAAATGTGTAGTGATCTGCTATAACACACGAATGTTCAGTTAACTAGAGAGAAGCCTGTAACTAAAAACTATCAACTTTTTTTTCCACACGTCTCACTTTCTCCTAACAATACATTGCCATATGGCAATGCTGGGTCATACAGAGGAAAATAAGAGTACAATGCATTTTTCATTCCATACTAGCTTTTATTGTGTACAGACATGATAAATTTCATTATTTGCATGAAATATGAACATACAATAATATTTTACTTGTGTTTAGTATGTTTTCTTAAATAGTAATTTTGAAAACATTTTATGCGTAGTCCAGTTTCACACTTTGAGCATGGAGTTTGGTCTGTTGTGGAGCAGTTTCCACAAGCACATCTCCTTTTCTTCTCAATCGGAACTGGCCAGTGGTTAAGTCCATCATAACGTAGATCTTAATAAGGTATATCTTGTAATGCACAGTTGCATCCTGGGCCTTTGGATTGTATCCAGTTAAAAGTAAAATGCAAGTAAAGAATTTCAACTCTTCCACGGTAATGTTTGGATTAGGCTTCCCAAGAAATATAACATACTTTCCTGACTCATCACAAACCTGTTGTTATAGAGTGTTGTCGAAAAATTTCTTGAATTGTTCATTGGGTGGCGTTCCAAAACAATCCTGGTAATTAGTGGGAAGAAATGCTGCAGTAATTGGTTCTGATTCTTCTTCCACACATTTGAAATCTGTGTTCTTGTTGAATGATGGAATTGTACATGTAGAACTCGTTAACTGAATACGTTGTAACTTCACTGAAGGCTTGCAAGATTGTTTGTTCATAATATCTTCATTATTAGTACTCACAGTTGGTTGAGAACATTTTGAAACTTCAACCAAAATTTCTTCATCTATTCCAGTTTCTGCTTCCATGTTTTGTTGTGATTTCATTTGTTCAGTAGTCTCAATACGGTTGCCACTTTTCATAACTATTTCACAATTACCTTTTAACTGTCCATGGCACACGTTATCTGGTAACCCACCTGCTTCATCTTCCTCGTCATCTTCTCTGCTAATAGCTCCATCTTCGGTTTCAGAGGGTTGTAAATACAATGCTGTTGGCTTGTCATCTTCATCCATAATTTCCTCTAAGTAATCAAGGGTTCCTTTCAGTAAATTGGGCCTAAAATAATGTGTAAACAGAGAGAAAGTTATCCATCAATTGTAATCGAGCTTCATTTCTAAATGAAACTATTCAAAAAAACTTAAAAAATTAATAGTGTACCAAAAATGTCAACAATAGGGAAAAACGCTGTATGACCTAGCATTGCCATATGGCAACAAAAATACAATATACCATAAAACTACTTTTAAAATACAGTTTGTTTGGAAAATGAAAATACTAAAGTAAACATTCATATTTCAACAAGAATCTCCAATAGGTGTCATTATTGCATCGAATAAGTAAATAATTCAAAACTAACTTTTACCTTGTCATATACGAGGGATCATCTTTCTCACACATCGTGCTGACTTCACAAGTCTGCTCTCGCTGATGGCAAAGCCACAACCAACCCAAGCTTATACCGGACGCCTACTCGAGTTTCCAACAATGAAATTCCGATGCGATTATCTGTGACGCAACAAGTGTGTAGCGCCATTTCATGGAAATGATGCCGCTTGTGCTACGTTGCCATATGGCAATGCTGGAATGATTTGGGTTAAAGAACTACCTCCTTGTAGTGTAACACAATGAGGTCTGTTGGACAATACCCTGATTCTTGTAGGGAATCAGTCACTATCTCCTTCCTGAAACCTGAATGGATTGCATCAGACCATGTAGTTACTGCAGCTTAGCAGTATAAGGAAGCCTCTAAAATGAATTGTTGACAACTGCTTAGTGTGTCTTCTAGAAACCACAAAACCTCTTAGTCACTTTTACGATACTTTTCATTGGCACCACTTTTCACTTTGCATGCTAATGGAAGCAGACTTCAAAAAGTAAGTTACACATTATTATGGGAGACCAAGTGACGTTTATTGAAAGATGCTTTGCACTTTGTAGTGACACAAATACATGACACTATTTTTCAACAAAGTCGCAAAGTATCTGTAAACAATGGTTGTAACGCTCTACTGATTGGTCAGTTCCTCCACAACAGAAATCCACTCCTTGATGATGGAGCATTTTGAGAACCTGTGTGTGAACAGCATCGTCATTGGGAAATTATCTTCCTCCAGATGTTATTTCAACTTTTACAGCTTCAACAGAAAAGAATCCTCGATAACCATTTAAACTATCATAAAATAATAATGATTACAAAAGTCAAGAATGATGTGTTCCCCATAGCTGTATGAAGGTGCTTTGTTTGCTCCTATTGATTTCACATCAGTATAGGTTTATAGTGATTATATTTTTATATTGTAGATGGACAACTGGAGTGTCCCAGCATTTGGGAAATTATCCACATTGAATCAAACCGAAAATTGGGACTCCATAGTTTTCCATCTATATAACGAAAATATAACAGCTATAAACCTGAAGCTATACTGAAGTAACACCAGTAGTTGTGAATAAAGCACCTTCATACAACTCTGTTGCCTTTGGCAGCACCTAATCATTGTTGACTTCATAAATTGTTATAGTGTGTGTGATAATTCAAGTGATTAGTGTTTTTTTTATTTCTTTATTGTTTTCACAATGTCCCTGAGCTGTGGTTGCCCTCCACAGGAAGTTGTTTGTTTTACATCCACATACATATATCCGTTCATACATACTCCAGAAGCCGCAATATGGTGCTTTGTGGAGAATACCTTGTACCACTACTGGTCATTTCTTTCCTTCCTCCACTCACAGAGAGGGGGGAAAAACCAGCTCGGCTGTCTATATGTGTCTGTTCCATCCCGACTATCTCTTACCTTTATGGTCCTTTATCGAAATGTACGTTAGCGGTAGTAAAATCATTCTGCATTCAGCTTCGAATGCCAGTTTTCTAAATTTTCTCAATAATGCTTCACAAAAAGAATGTCACCTTTCCTCCATTTCAGTTCCCTAAGCATTTTCATAATACTTGAATGTTGATTGAAGCTTCCAGTAACAGAATTGCTTCAATGTCTTCTTCCTTTAATCCAGCCTCATGGAGGTCCCAAGCAGTTGAAAAGTACTCAAGAATGGGTTGCACTAGTGTTCTATAGGTGTTCTTCTTTACAGACAAGTGACACTTTCTCAAAAGTCTCTCAGTAAACCAAAGTCAACCATTCACCATCCCTGGCACGATCCTTGTGTGTTCATGCCATTTCTTATTGTTCTGTATCATCACACCTAGGTACAGGGCTATTACAAATGATTGAAGCGATTTCATAAATTCACTGTAGCTCCATTCATTGACATATGGTCACGACACACTACAGATACGTAGAAAAACTCATAAAGTTTTGTTCGGCTGAAGCCGCACTTCAGGTTTCTGCCGCCAGAGCACTCGAGCGCAGTGAGACAAAATGGCGACAGGAGCCGAGAAAGCGTATGTCGTGCTTGAAATGCACTCACATCAGTCAGTCATAACAGTGCAACGACACTTCAGGACGAAGTTCAACAAAGATCCACCAACTGCTAACTCCATTCGGCGATGGTATGCGCAGTTTAAAGCTTCTGGATGCCTCTGTAAGGGGAAATCAACGGGTCGGCCAGCAGTGAGCGAAGAAACGGTTGAACGCGTGCGGGCAAGTTTGACGCGTAGCCCGCGGAAGTCGACGAATAAAGCAAGCAGGTAGCTAAACGTACCACAGCCGACGGTTTGGAAAATCTTACGGAAAAGGCTAAAGTTGAAGCCTTACCGTTTACAATTGCTACAAGCCCTGACACCCGATGACAAAGTCAAACGCTTTGAATTTTCGCCGCGGTTGCAACAGCTCATGGAAGAGGATGCGTTCAGTGCGAAACTTGTTTTCAGTGATGAAGCAACATTTTTTGTTAACGGTGAAGTGAACAGACACAATGTGCGAATCTGGGCGGTAGAGAATCCTCACGCATTCGTGCAGCAAATTCACAATTCACCAAAAGTTAACGTGTTTTGTGCAATCTCACGGTTTAAAGTTTACGGCCCCTTTTTCTTCTGCGAAAAAAATGTTACAGGACACGTGTATCTGGACATGCTGGAAAATTGGCTCATGCCACAACTGGAGACCGACAGCGCCGACCTCATCTTCCAACAGGATGGTGCTCCACCGCAGTTCCATCGTGATGTTCGGCATTTCTTAAACAGGAGATTGGAAAACTGATGGATCGGTCGTGGTGGAGATCATGATCAGCAATTCATGTCATGGTCTCCACGCTCTCCCGACTTAACCCCATGCGATTTCTTTCTGTGGGGTTATGTGAAAGATTCAGTGTTTAAACCTCCTCTACCAAGAAACGTGCCAGAACTGCGAGCTCGCATCAACGATGCTTTCGAACTCATTAATGTGGACATGCTGCGCCGAGTGTGGGAGGAACTTGATTATCGGCTTGATGTCTGCCGAATCACTAAAGGGGCACGTATCGAATATTTGTGAATGCCTAAAAAAACTTTTTGAGTTTTTGTATGTGTGTGCAAAGCACTGTGAAAATATCTCAAATAATAAAGTTATTGCAGAGCTGTGAAATCGCTTCAATCATCTGTAATAACCCTGTATTTAATCAACATGACTGTCTCAAGCAGCAAACTACTAAAGCTGTATTCGAAACATTATGAGATTGCTTTTCCTACTCATTTGCATTACCTTAAATTTTTGTACATTTAGAGGTAGCTGCCATTTGTCGCACCAGTTACAAATTTCATTTTGTATCATCCTACAGTCACTCAGTGATGACACCTTTCCATACACTACAGCATCATCAGGAGATTGATCCTCACATTATCTGTCAGACAATTCATGTCCATAAAGAATAAGAGCAGTCCCATCACACTTCCCTGGGGTGCTTCTGACAATATCCTTTCCGATGAACGCTCGCCATGAGGACAACATACTGGGTTCTATTACTTCTGAAGTCTTAGAGTAACTCGTGTATCGGGGAACCTATTCCATATGCTCGAACCTGGATTAACAGTCTACAATGAGACACAGTGTTAAACATGGAACCTCGGGTTTGATTCCATAGGGAAGCAGTTGTACCCAGCGACTCTTTTCATTTAAAGTAATAAAGGGTACAGCTATCACTTGTAATGATGATAATTGTTCGGTCACTGTGTGGCCATCTCGTGCATTACTGGAGTGTAGACAATCCCCACTGGTTACAGAAATTTGACTGATGATGATGACTATGATGATGATAACACAACCCACCTAGTCCCCAGGCAGAGAAAAATCCCTGAGTTGACCATTAACGTCCTTCTTTGGTTAATGTGTGGTGTGGAATCATGGGGAAGAATCCTATTGGTCCATATTTTATCGATAGCACACTGAATGTACACAAATATCGAACATTTTTGGAACAGAAACTACCGGTTCTGCTGCTGCAGAAAGTTGCCCTGGAAGTTAGAGCCGGCCGTAGTGGCCGTGCGGTTCTAGGGGCTGCAGTCTGGAACCGCGACACCGCTACGGTCGCAGGTTTGAATCCTGCCTCGGGCTTGGATATGTGTGATGTCCTTAGGTTAGTTAGATTTAAGTAGTTCTAAGTTCTAGGGGACTGATGACCTCAGAAGTTGAGTCCCATAGTGCTCAGAGCCATTTGAACCTCTTTTTTAAAGTTCGACAACATATGTGGTTTCAGCATGAATGTTGCCCAGCACGTTACACAATTGAAGCACAGGAGGGATTAGACCATGTTAACACTGTTCGGTGGATTGCCAGAGGTGGCTATATTAATTGGTTCACTAGGTCGCCTTACTTTTTTCTATAGGGATATTTAAAAGATAATGTGTACCAGCAAGTGCCAACATGTCATGAAGGCATGATCAACTGCATTAGAAATTCCTGTGCTGACCTACCCACAAATCTACTTCTGTGTATGCTCATTTGAAAAGTGGTTCAGTAAGGGTACTGAAGTTGGGGTACTACATTTGAACACTTACACTTATTCGAAGAGTAGAGTAGTGTTCACCTCAGGCCATGGCTGCCGTGGCATGTCGAGTAGTCCACTGTTAGATATGTTGGAGGAATGAAGCATTGTGAATCAGAGATGTGGAGGATGCCATGTCTGTGGCTATCAAGCATGCAGGGTTCAGTCAACTGCAAGTTCTAACACACGTTACCACCGATGATGCCTATTGCTTGGGTTCTGAGGGTGTCCTCAGTTTGTACAGGTGGGTGGCAGAGGTGGTGAAGACTGGTGGCCTTGGTTGTGGGGGTGCAAGGGGAGCTTGCAGTTCGCAGCATTGTTCCTGGGGTCGACCAGGGTCCCTGTGTTTAGAGCCACGTGGAGGGCCCTCAACCAAAAGGCGCGTCACCTGCTTGGCACGCTGCGGCCTGAGGCGTAATCAGTCTACTTGCGCTGCGTGCCTGTCCCTCAGAGTCGCCGCTGGGACCGGATCAGCCCACTGCCCAACACGCCCTGTGCTGAATATTTCTTGGCTGAATACGACTCGTGCAGAGCCAGTGTGAAATTTTGCAGACTTGGAGCTGTAATATGTCGGACCATAGTTTTTGTAAAAAATAAAATTTGGCCATCTTGTACAACTTTATGCATTCTCTTAAGAATAATAATGAAAAGAATTTTACGAGCTATATTGAGCCAGAAAATTGTGGGTAAATCGGCCAAAAAAAGAGGCGCCCGAAAGAATTTCGAAGTTTGGCTTCTTGCATCTCCTGAACTAATGCTATGATGAACGTGAAACTTGGCACATAGTAACCTAACAACACAAGGTTCTTAAATAGAAAATTTCATTTCCAAAGCACTTTTCAGCACTGAATGAATTAAGCGCAAAACTGAAGATTTAGTAGGAACGTCAAAAATGCGGTATTTTCGTTCCGATTTTGCTATAAAACTATGCTTAGTAAAACATACCAAACTGTACAACTGGAATGAAAGTTGGGTGCAAAAATCAGGCCCGAAAACAATGTAAACTTCAGGTTAGCATATCTAGTAGTGTGAATGCATGATGAAAATGAAATTTAGAGTGCCATAGATTGACTGCACAACGATAAGGAATAGAAATTTTTATTCCCCTCCTATTTTCCAATCTACAAATTAGTCGAAAGGATGTTGATTTTTATGAAAAGATGAAAACAGGGTATATTCGATACTTGTTTTTCAAGTACCATTTTCTGTTAATGCTTCAAAGGCAGTCTCATTCGAACAACAAATTTTAAACCCCCCCAGAACAATGAGTTTAATTTTCGATATTGGCTAACAACAGAGGCAAGATAGCAAGAAAAATTGCACTAAGAAAAGAGTTTTGACTTTGGCATGTTGTTTCTCATTGATCAAAGGCATTTAAATCAGTTATGGAAAACATGTTTTGTACAAGTAGACCGAATGTAATCTACATTTGTACTACTAAGGATAAAAGAATATAACTGGCCATGTTACGTGTTAATAATTTAAATGTATCGTGCACAGATTGATACATGTTTTTTTTTTATACTGACACAATGTACTCGGCCTAATCACATTTGCCGCAGTTCAGCGATTGCGCCATCTCAATCGTGAAGTCCATTCATTTGCCAGTAAACTGCTACATACGAAGTAGTCAGGTTTTGTTTGAATAATTTTACACCTGTTGCGTCTATTTCCCGTCCTTGTTTTTGATCTGGGTTTTGGACCGGTACTGGCGAAGTTAAAAATAGATTTATATATGTATTTGCATTTTTCTTGGTAATTCATTCAGAAGCATCAATAAATTTTCTCAGATTGAGTTCCCAATAATTAGTAATGCTTCTTTGGGTGATAAGTCTCAAAGCAGGATACAACACATAATGGAACGTTGCAAGTTTTGCATTGGTATCTAGTTTCCTGGCGCACTTTCTGTTTCATGCAAACCATGTGTCTGCATGTCAGTGTAATTTTCTGCAAATGTTCACTCACGATAACAGCCAGGAAATGTCTCCCTGTGAATTGCAGAGGATTCTCGTCATCGTAGCGCCTTCCCCTACCAGCTTTTCTCCATTCTGTAGCATTTTTTTCTACAATCTCCCTTGCAAGAGAAAAGTGAAACTCTGCGAGTTCCATTTTTTGTCCTGTTACAGACTGGCGGAGAGCACGAGCATTTAGAATGCACAAATCCAGAATGTGAAAAAAAATATTTCTTATACCATTTCATAGTCTTACGCACTGATCTCTCCGAGCTCAGTAACATTTCACAACAGCCAACTGCACCAGTAGTTGAATTGTAATCTACAATACATTGCGGTTTCTTTATTTTTTTCACCAGTATTTCTGTCAATCTCCTCCATTTCAGCCATTTGTGTTGTGTGACTTGGGGTCAACATGTACACCTCTCTTATCGCACCACTTGATAGCAAGGACCTTGTCACTAGACCTAAACTCAGTTTCTCCTTGTTTTCATTTCTTCTACAGTTTTGGCAGGTTACACCTATTCTTACGAACAGTGCCACATGCAGCTGTTCCATGGTTGTGAAGCACAAGTGTGGGCTGGAGTACAAATTATCGACATATAGGATATGACCCTGTTCCAGATATGGTCCTTTGAGAGTTGCCACGACGTTGCCAATTTACCCAAATTGTGGAACCCAATTTCTGTTGTTGCGCCTGTATATACAATAAAATCTAAAATATACCCACTCTGAGAGTAACACAGTACAAATTTCTGTATTCCGAATCTACTTTGCTTGGTTAGAATAAACTGCTTAAAAGATAATTGTCATCGAACAGCACAAGACTTTCATCTATACAAAGCTTGTGATATGGGCGAAATGAATTACGAAACGTCTTACGAACTTTGTCAACAATCGTCCCAATTTATTGTCGCCTCCAGTACTTGCAGAGTTATCATTGAAGCGTAACGTTCTCAGAAGTAGATAAAAACTGTCTTGGGACATAATTCCACTGAAAATTGGTGTGTTCAAAAGTGTATCTCTGGACCAATAATCATTTAATTTTGACTTCTTAATTTGTGCCATTAGAAGTCAAACAGCAACAAAACAATACATTTCCTCAAATCCAGTGTCTTTCCACTTTGACAGTCGAGAATTCACAGATTCTGTAGTATTTTCTCTGGTGTAAACATAAAAACGATTTATTTTGTCTGCAATAAATTGCAACAGTTTTTGAGAGATGAAATTCACAAAAAATGAAGGAATTCTTGGGTCAGTATCTAATTGACATTTGTGTCCAGAACTCGAGTCATCGAAGTAATGGTTCAACGGCTGGAAATCTGTTTCTTTCCAGTCAAATGTGTCGCTTAAGCGTGCTCTTTTCCGAACTGTTTCACTGTCACTTTCTGATTCCTCGGATTCAGAGGAACTGCTGACTGTAATTCTTGCTCTCCCTTGTGATGTAAAGGGCTAAGGACTACAGCTTCGAGAGTCTGTTGAAGACTCATCACTGTTAGCAACGTCAGATAATTCACATTTACTTTCACTCTTAGTGAGAATATCCAGGATTTCTTTATCTGTGCAGCCACGGCGACGTGAAATTTCTCATGTAGAAAACAAGAAAACTGATAAAAATACAGGAATCTAAGTCGAATTCTGCAAAGAGGGAACACAGCAACAAACATTTATACACTCTCGAACTATACAGTCAGACCACTGAGCAGTTACTGGAAGAGCACGGCGGAAAGACAGCTCTGCGTGTATACACGTCTCTAGCACTCGAATAGCTGTGACTCAGCACACCTAAACTCATCCCTAGCGGTGGGAAGGCCGATGGCGTGGGACGCGTAAACATGTCCTTAGCGCTGTAGGGAAAACCCAAGGTCACGCATATGCACATCAGGTACGTCAGGGGAACAACGAGGCATGACGAGTTTAGATGTCCCCAGCAATCAAAGGGTTAACCTACCAAGTATAGACTGGGATGTCTATGGATTCACTGCTGGGGGTGCAGACAGGCAGGCTTGGGAAGTTCTTTCGAACATGTTTACCAAAAACTGTCTCGAGCAGCTTGGTTGGCAACCCACATGCAATGGAAATAATTTAGCTATCATAGCTGCAAGCAGGCCTGATCTAATCATGGGTATCAGTATAGACAAGGATTAGTGATCATGATGTCATCATAAGAGCCTTAATAACCGAAGTTAATAAATCAGTTAAGAAGGGTAGGAGAGTATGTCTGGTGGAAAGGGCATATAGACAGTTGTTAGCAGCCCACGTAGACAATGAATTGACATCATTTAGTTCCAGTATGATGGAGGTACATGAATTAAGGTCAAAGTTCAGATGGATTGTAAATCGTGCTCTGGAGAAGTATTTGCCAAGTAAGTGGATTAATGATGAGAAACTCCCACCATGGTGTAACAACAAAATACGAAAAATGTTGAGAAAGCAAAGGCTGTTGCACTTCTAGTTCAAAAGACTGTGAATAAATTATGGCAGGTGAAAGTTAACAGAAATCTGTGTGCCTTTAAAAAGATTATTGCTCAAAGCTGACAAAAACTACCACAGTCATGTTTCTGGTCCTATATAACATTGCTAAGTAGATATAAGGCTTCTATCCAGTCACGTGTTGACCGGTCTGGTGTGACAGTAGAAAATAGCAAAAGTAAAGCCGAAATTTTTTAAATTTTCATTTAACAAATAATTCATGCGAGAGAGTCGTACAAATATACCATCGCACACATATGGAGGGGACCCCCTAGGGGCTCAGCATTCATTTGCTGAGTACGGGCTTGGCGACCCCGGGGTCCTGAGCTGGGGACTGGTCAGCGCCGCCAGTCTCCTGTCACCGTAACCCCCAGACATGCTTCAGCGACCACCGTATGGTGCAGTGGTGGAATGTTGTGTGCTGCGAGGAATGGTAATCTTGGCTTGACCGCCTGGATTGCGAGGAAGGTAAACCTCTATAAAAACCCCTCAATCTTACGGTGTGCTGTGCGCCTATAAGATGCATGGCTGTTGGGGTGGAACAGTCACAACCGGGCAACCTCTGGGGCACCTGCCGCACCCCAGTTGTATAAGGCTTACCTAGGCACGCGGGGCTCTGTCTAGGTGGACTTCTAGTTCCCTAGCTGCTCGTGGGACCGAGATGGATCCTTCGAAATCCTCTTTTCCTCCTCCCAGCGGAAAGGGTGGGCTGCTGGAAGGTTCTAACACCCAGTCTCTGAAGAGGGCTCGTGCAGTCAGTCCCCCTGACTGCAGCACATCTTTGACAAGTCAAGTCTTTAGTAACAGAATGCATTCTGGTAATCAGAATGTGTTTCTCATTGTAAAACAGAAGGAGGGTAGTTTTGAGAAGGTTTCGCCCTTCTATATACAAAAGGGTCTGGAGGGCATCTGTGGCTCCTTAAAGTCAGTGAAGCGTTTGCGTAATGGGACCTTGCTCGTGGAAACTTCCACTTTCCAGCAAGCCACTAACCTGCAAGCTGCTAAATGCCTTGGGGAGTATGCCGTAGACACTGAACTGCACAGCACGTTGAATTATAGCAAAGGTGTTGTGACATGCCGGGATCTAGTCGACATTTCCAAAGACGAACTGCAACGTGAGTGGGCTCTGGAAGGTATCGTTGATGTTCAACATATCATGAAGAGGGTTTATGGCAATCTTGTGAAGTTGGACTCTTTTATTCTGACCTTCAGTACCACGAAACTTCCAGAACATATTAAAGCTGGCTTCCTTCGCCTTAGTGTGAGGCCTTATTTCCCGTCTCCAATGCGCTGTTTTAAATGCCAGCGTTTTGGCCATACCACCATAGGGTGTAAAGACGAAGCGACTTGTGGCAACTGTGGTAAGGCTGCTCATGAAGGAGTTGGTTGCTCGTCTCCAGCCAGATGTATCAATTGCTCTGGAAACCACCCTGTTTGGAGTAGGGACTGCCGAATATTTTTAGAGGAACGCAAAGTCCAGGAAATAAAAACATCCCAGAGTATCTCATATGGTGAGGCCAAGAAGATCTCTAAGTCGATGCAACCTCCCACATTTGCTACATCTTTTGCATCCCTGGTTCAGAAGCCTACTCCAAAAGTCGATGCCTCAATGCAGACTGAGGTGGTGAGTGTTGGCACTAACACCTGCAGCTATCAGTGCACTTGCAACGCAGCCAGTGTTTCAGAGCCAGTAGCCCCTAATCGGAACGGCAGACAAAGGTACAGTGGCGAACTTGGGCCAGCCCCTGGCACCTCCAACAGCTGAGGCTGTTCCCAAGCCCAGTGCGCCAATTACCACTCCCACATCAGCTCCCCCAAATCCCACCAAACCACAGAAAGCTCCTGTACAGCAGCAACAGCGGGTGAAATCCCGTAGTAAACCATCTGACCATGCGGATGTTGTTTTACGTGAGGCTTCATCTGACTCTTCCCCAGAGTTCATGGAATACGATGTATGTGTGGGGCAATCATCTCGCCCCACGCCTGCCCCTCCACCTGCTGCGGTCTCCCCGCCCCGTCAAAGAGACAGGATGAAGGCGCTACCCCCATCAAAGATGGCTCCCATACTTAAGTGGAACTTGCAAGGGTTCAGGACGCATGTGGAGGAACTTCGTCTACTATCTCAGGGTAGACCACTGTGTCTCTGTCTCTAGGAGACTTATTTCCATCCATCATACTCCCCTGAGATACAAGGCTCTACACTCCACAAAAAGGACGACCTGCGTGGAGAGAGAGCTAGAGGAGGCATAATTATTTTCGTCAGGACAGACTACCACTCCTCGCCTCTCTCACTTACGACGACTTTACCGGCCGTCGCTGTGTCCGTGCACGTGCGTCATCCATTGACTGTATGCTCGCTTTACTTGCCCCCACATGATGCACTTGATGAAGCGGCCTTCATCGACCTTCTAACACAGCTCCCCCAGCCATTCATTATTTGTGGTGATTTTAATGCCCACAATGTGCTTTGGGGCTCTACAATTACCTGCCCCAGGGGTAGAGCAATTGAGAGGCTTCTCCTGTCGTCCTGTGCCTACTTGCTCAATGGAGGACTGAGTACTCATTTCTGCACAGCGACTGGGTCGTTCTCTGCCATTGATCTCTCGCTTTGCTCTCCAGCTCTTGCCCCCAGTGCTCACTGGGAAGTGGTCGCTGACTCGCACGGCAGTGATCATTTCCCAATCTGGATTCACCTGCCAGATGGCCTGGGCCCCGAAAGGAGACCACGACGATGGGTGCTCAGTAGAGCTGACTGGTCACTTTATAGCCAGTTGGCCCAATTCGAACACTGTGCGAATGTTGAGGTGTGGGTGGATCATATTACCCAAACGGTCCACCATGCCGCTGCAGCATCCATTCCACAGTCCACAGGCCACCGGAAGAGGCCACCTGTGCCTTGGTGGAGTGCCGAATGCCGCTCTGCAATCAGGACCAGGCGTGCAGCTCTGCGTCGGTTCAAGTGTCGGCCGACTGCTGAGAATCTTACAGCCTTTCGGGTGGCGAGGGCAAGATGTCGCCGCATTATTCGTGAGAGCAAGAAGAGGTCATGGCAACAATTCCTGAACACCATTAATCGTTCCACCAACAGTTCCATTGTGTGGGAGACCATCGGGAGAATTTCTGGCAGAGGAGGGAGGTGCCCCATAGCTGCTCTAATGAATAACGGCACTCTCCACACGGATCTGCGAGACATTGCCCAGACTACGGCAGCGTATTTTGCCACAGTTACTGCAACAACCAGTCAGGATCCAGGTTTCCAGTGCCATAGAGCCGTTGCTGAGAGATGTAGTCTGGACTTCCAGTCCACTTCTCATGAAGTTTACAACTGCCCAATTTCTATGTGGGAGCTGGATTCTGCATTGTCTGGAGCTCGTGACACATCTGCTGGTCACGACAGGATCCATTACAGTATGCTACGGCACCTCACAATGCGCAACAGAGAAATCCTCCTCGCACTTTTTAATGCCATTTGGGCGTCAGGTCACTTTCCTGACGCGTGGCGTGGGGCAGTTTTAATCCCTTTTTTAAAACCTGGGAAAGACCGCACGAGCCCAAGTAGCTACCGTAGTGTTGCCCTCACTAGTTGCATAGGGAAGACCTTGGAACGGATGGTCAACCGCCGCCTTTGGATGTTAGAATCCCGGCAACTCCTTAGTCGCTTTCAGTGTGGGTTCGGGAGGTTTCGTTCCACCTTCAATAACCTTGCCCTCCTGGAGGCGGCTATACAACAAGCTTTCCTACGCCGTCATCACCTTCTAGGTGTATTTTTCGACATCGAGAAGGCCTACGATACCACTTGGAGGCATCTCATCCTGGAGCAGCTTCACGAATGGGGTTTTCGTGGTTGTCTTCCTCTTTTTATTCAGTCTTTCCTCTCGCCACGATATTTTAGGTACCGAATTGGTGACGTCCTGTCTGATCACTTTGAGCAGGAGAACGGTGTCCCTCAGGGTAGCGTTTTAAGTGTGACTCTCTTTGCCATCGCTATTAATAGCATTACGTCCATAGTGAAAAGTCCTGTCCAGTGTTCTTTGTTTGTGGATGATTTCTCTTTGTTTTGCTCTTCTTCAAGCCTTGCAACGACAACTCGTCAGTTGCAACTTACGATTAGGCATTTGGATGACTGGGCGCAGAGGAGTGGTTTTAAGTTTTCCACCGAGAAGTCTGTATGTGTTCTTTTCAACCGTTCTCGTTCGATTTTAACCTTTCCTGAGTTGAGGATGAGGGACACTATTCTTACTTTTAAAGACGCGGTGAGATTTCTGGGGCTCATTTTTGACTCGAAGCTCACGTGGTTACCTCATCTTAAAGACCTGAAACGGCAGTCACTTGAGGCTTTAAGTATTTTAAAATGTCTTAGCCACAGTACATGGGGAGCTGACAGGACTTGTCTGCTCCAGTTTTACAGGGCGTTTGTGCGATCTCGGCTCGATTATGGGTGCACGGTGTATGGGTCTGCGAGGCCTTCTTACTTAAAGTTGTTGGATGTTGTGCACCATGAAGGGCTTCGGTTGGCCACTGGGGCATTCCGAACTAGCCCCATACCAAGCCTCTGTGCAGAGGCTGGTGAACCGCCACTTCATATGCGGCGACGGCTACTTACAGTGCGCCAGGCGTATAAAACTTTGTCCACACCATACACCCCTGCATACCATACTGTTGCTCAGCCTCCTCTGGCACGATTGTTTCATAACTGGCAAAATGCGACGCAGCCCTATGGGATTCGCGCACATGATTGCCTCGGTGCGATGTCTATGCCTGGTCTTTGTGTTTTACGTCGCGGTTGGAGCAGATCTCCACCTTGGCTCCTCCGGAGACCAAAACTTATTTTAGATTTGACTAATTTTAAGAAAGATGGCACACCAGATTTTACATTCCAATCTCTGTTTTTTAACATTTTAGATGTGCATCACGGTTTCACTGTCGTTTACACTGATGGCTCCAAACAGGAGACTTTCCTTGGCTGTTCTGTGGTGTTCCCTGATCATGTTACACGGATTCGCCTCCCTGCTGAATATACTGTTTTCGCAGCGGAGCTCCACGCGATCGTGAAGGCACTGGAGCAGATGCATCGTGTTCGGGGCGATCGATTTCTTCACTGCTCAGATTCTCTTAGTGCCTTACAATCACTGCAGAACCTATACCCGACTGAGGAGATGGTCCAGCTGATACATGGCCAACTGTACTTGCTCCAACGGCGGGGTAAAGAGGTATCCTTCTGCTGGGTGCCTGGTCATGTCGGCGTATGAGGCAATGAACAGGCTGATCGGGCTGCCAAGGAGGCCTGCAGAGAGCAGGATGTGGTCCAGTGTCCTATCCCCGTGCAGTCAGTCATCGCTGCACTCCACAGGAAGTGCATTGAGTTGTGAGAGGACGAATGGCTGGCGGTGATGGCCAATAAACTGCAGTTGGTAAAGTCAACCACTCGGCCGTGGCGTGCCTCCTACCGGTTGCTCAGGCGGGAAGAGGTGGCCCTCACACGTCTTCGGATCGGGCGCTGTCCTCTCACACATAGCTATTTATTACGGTGGGAGAATCCTCCGTTTTGTGATGCTTGTGGTGTGCACATCTTTGTCCGGCATATTTTAACAGACTACATTTTATACCGTGATGCAAGGGCAGAAGCACAAGTTGATGGGGATCTGCCTTGTGTTTTAGCTAACGATGAGACGTGTGTGTCTAGGGTTTTTTTAAGTTTTGTGATGTGTCTCGACTCTGGCCTAAACTTTTAGGCTGGATGTTTTAGTGTATTGCAGAGTGGCTGACTCCTCCCTTTTTTCCTTGCGGTCAGCCAGCTACTTCCATCTGCTACATTGTTTTAGCTCCCTCTACCATTTTCTTCCTGTGTTGTCCATGTTTTACTGCTGATGCCCTGCTTCATCCCATGCTTCAGTGTGGGTGAGCACATATTTTTCAATGATTGTTCCCCGTGTTTTATGTTCCGTTTTATATAAATGTTCTGAGTTTTTTTCTTGACACCCGCCTCACTATGTTACTGAACGGGCGCTGAAGACCTTGCTGTCGTGCGCCCAAAAAACCCATCTACTACTACTCATATGGAGGGCATAGTAATAAGTGCCGCTGGTGTAGAGAAACAACTGAAAGATGAAAACAAATAAGTCAACAGGTCTGGATGGAATCTCAGTTCAGTACTCTAGAGCATTGGTCCCTTACTTTGCTTTCATTTATCTTCAGTCTCTCACCCAGTGCAAAGTCCATAGTGATAGGAAAAAAAATGAAGGTGGTTCCTGTGTATATTAGGGGAAAAGAACATAACCAAAGAATTACAGACCAATATCTTTTAATATGGATTTGCTGCAGAATCCTTGTATATATTCTCTGATTGAACATAATAAATTTGCTTGAGAAGGAAAGGCTTCTGTCCACAAATCAGCAGCATTTTAGAAAACATCGCTCATGCAAAACTCAGCTTGCCCTTTTCTCACGTGAGCTCCTGCGAACCATGGATGAAGGAGAACAGGCGAATTCCATATCTGTAGATTTCCATAAAGTATTTAACATGGTGTTACACCACTGACTGTTAATAATGGTAAAAATGTATGGAGTAGTTCCAGGTACGCGAGTGGCTTGAAGACTTCTTAAGTAATAGAACCCAGTATGCTGTACTTGACGGTTAGTGTTCATCACAGACAAAGGCATCATCATGAGTGCCTCAAGGAAGCATGATAAGACCACTGTTATTTTCTATGTACGTAAATTATCTGGCGGACAGGGTAGGCAGTAATCTGTAACTCTTTATGGATGGTGATGTGGTGTATGGAATGTGGCATCGTTGAATGAGTGTAGGATGATAGAGGATGACTTGGAAAAAATTTCTAGTTTGTGTGGTGAATGGCAGCTAACTCTAGATGTAGAAAAACATAAGTTAATACAGATGAATAGGAAAAACAAGCGCCTAATGTTTGAATACAGCATTAGTATTGTGCTGCTTGACACAGTAACATCAATTAAATATCTAGGTATAATGTTGCAAAGCAATATTAAATGGAATGAGCATGTAAGGATTGTGGTAGGGAAGGCAAATGATCGACTTAAGTTTATTGGGGGAATTTTAGGAAAGCGTGGTTCATCTGTAAAGGAGACTGCGTATAGGACACTAGTGTGACTTGTTCTTGAGTACTGTTAAAGTGTTTGGGATTTGCCCAGGTCAAATTAAAGCAATTCAGAGTTGGGCTGCTAGATTTGTTACTAGTAGATTTGAACAACATGCAGCTATTATGGAGATTCTTCAGGAGCCCAAGTGGGAATCAATGGAAGGAAGGTGATGTTCTTTTCCAAGGAGCACTGTTGAGAAAATTTAGAAAACTGACACTGGAGGCTGACTGCAGAACGATGCTATTGCTGCCAATGTACATTTCGCATAAGGACTGTGAAGATCAGATTAGAGAGATTAGAGCTCATATGGAAGCATATAGACAGTCATTTCTTCCTAGCTCTATTTGCAAGTGGAACAGGAAGGGAAATTACTAGTAGTGGTATGGGGTATCCTCTGCCATACATCATACAGTGGCTTGCCGGGACGGCACGTGCCTGTTGGGTTGCAGTCTGGAAGTGCTCACCCCCTGTGAAGACAACGAAGGTGATGTGAACCTGAGCCATGTGGAAAACGTCTGATGAGATTGAGTGTCTGTGCATGTAAGGTGGATGCAGTGCTCTTATGCACTCAGGCTGATACGTAAGAGAATGGTGTCTTATCAGTGAAGTGTGTTAAGTTGAACCTTTTTCAGTAGTCCTTAACATTATTATCTGCTGTTCTCTCTTTTTGTGAACAATTTTAAGAAGAATAAAACAAAAGGCTTCAATTTACTTGTGTGAGGGAGCGTGTGTGTGAAATTCTATCATTTACATCATGTTTTTAATTTACTTGTACTTCAAGTTCCTAAACCTCAACTTCGATTAAAAAGGGGGGGGGGGGGGAGTGGAAGAAGGGGAGGGGAAAACCTTGCCATGCTGCCACACCTGAAGCATCTAAAGACTATGAACAATTTGTTATTATTAACAGAACCTTTCTTCGGCTGTGGCTGGACTAGATTCTGCTCATAGTGGCTATGCATGACCATCCTATATAAAGACCCTGGACTGTTTACCGTAAGGGCATTATATTGGTAATATGTCTTCAGAACAAACCATACACTCAGAATCTGTGCTAAGGCTGGAGAAACAAACCTCTTTAAGCATCCAGCAGAAATTCCTCATTGTGGGACATGCATGTAAAGTCCAGGCAATCGCAATGTCTCCAGCCTCAAATCATCTTGTGCTACTGTCAGGTGTATGTACATAACAGAACAACACTAAGACCATCTAGGATTAAAGTGAAGGAGCAGCTCACAGAGCATGGTGTGCCAGCCGGAATTATTAATGCAAGGTTGTAACAAGTATCTTCCCTTGTTAGTAATGATGTTAACTGTTTAAAGTTGGCAAAGTACAAGAATTCTCGTACAAAAATTTAACCGTTTTACACTTGCTTGGTCTAATAAGGGCTGCTCAGCAGTTTCTGCTGACACTGTCTTTAAGGATTAGAGTTCCTGACAAATTTACAGACTTTATCACAGAGCTCTGTGTAATCCTAAAAGTACTAGAACAGATGTAATGGAATATTCTTGTCTGCTCAGATTTTGTAAGAGCCCTACAGACCCTTCAGCAAATGTACCCAGGTTACAGAATGGCCCAAAACATTAAAGACAAACCTCATATACTGTAACGGCAAGAGGCAGAAGTATCTTTCTGGTGGATACTGGGCAATTTAGGAATCCAGATAAATAAGCAGTGAGACCCCTCACCATGGGACTCTTGCAAGGAAAGTAATGTGCTATCCTGTGCTGTCCCCTGGGTGCCATTACCACATTTTGAGGAAGAATTGTGTGTCAGTGAGAGGCTCTCTATTGAGTCTCTCTCTATGTTTAGTGGTCATTAACGGTCTAGCAGCAGCTGTGGGGCCCCTCTGTCTCACCTTATCTGTATGCAGATGACTTGAGCATTTCGTTCTGCTGCTCCAGTACTGTTCTTGCTGAGCAGTGCCTCCAGGGAGCCATCCACAAGGCGCAGTCATGGGCTTTAGCCCACGGCTTCCAGTTCTCAGCCGCAAAGTCGTGTGTCGTGCACTTCTGTCGGCGTCGTACCGTTCATCCAGAACCCGCACTTTACCTTAATGACAATCCACTCACTGTAGTGGAGACACATCAATTCCTAGGACAAGTTTTCGACGCTCGATTGACTTGGCTCCCTCATCTTCTTCAGCTTAAGCAGAAGTGCTGGTAGCTCCTCGGTGCCCTCCGTTGCCTGAGCAACACCAATTGGGGTGCAGCTCGCTGTACGCTGCTGCAGCTCTACAGAGCCCTTGCCTTCAGCATTGCATTTACTCGACCCTGTGCACCACTGTGGAATTCGATTAGCGACAGGAGCTATTAGGACATGTCTGGTGACCAGCGTACTGGTGGAGGCTAGTGTCCTTTCACTGCAGATCAGACGTGCGCAACTGCTCGCCAGTTACACAGCACACATTTGTAGTTCCCCTTAGCATCCGAATTACCGTCTCCTTTTCCCGCCCACGGGAGTCCATCACCCGCATATGCGGCCCAGATCAGGGCTAAGGATTGCGGTTCGCTTGCGGTCGCTTCTCTCTGAACTGGAGTTCTTCCATTTATCACCTCTACTTGTGGCCCGTTCACGTACCCCTCCATGGTGTACGCCTCGGCCGCAGCTTCGTCTGGACCTTTTGCATGGCCCTAAGGAGTCCGTTAACCCCACCGCTGCACTGTCACTTCCTCTCGATTCTTGACACATATTCCGGGGCTCTGAAGTGGTTTACGCTGATGGCTCAATGGCTGATGGTCACGTAGGCTTTGCATATGTTCATGGAGGACGTATTGAGCAGCACTCCTTGCTAGTTGGCTGCAGTGTTTTCACTGCAAAGCTGGCGGCCATATCTCATGCTCTTGAGCACCGCTCATGCCCTGGCGAGTCATCTCTCCTGTCAACCAGTGCTACCCTCGCCACCCTCTGGTAGCGAACATCCAGAAGTCCATCTGTGCCCCGGAACAGTCCCATCGTTTCGTGGTGTTTGTGTGGACCCCAGGACACTTTGGAATCCCTGGCAATGAACTTGACGACAGGCTGGCCAAACAGGTGACGCGGAAACCGCTTCTGGAGGTGGGCATCTCCGAAGCTGACCTGCGTTCTGTCTTACACCGCAGGTTTTCTGGCTTTGGGAGACGGAATGGCATAACAGCACGCACAACGAATTGCACGTCATTAAGGAGACTAAGAATGTGTGGAAGTCTTCCATGCAGGCATCTTGCAGGAAATGAGTTGTCCTCTGCCGGCTACGCCTTGGCCATACATGGCTAACGCATGGTTACCTGCTGTGTCACGAGGACCCACCTCAGTGTCCCTGTGGCTCCCAAATGACACTCATCCACCTCTTGCTGGACTGCCCACTTTTAGCCGCTCTGCGGCAGACTGTTAACTTCTCAGCACTCTGCCTTCAGTGTTGGACCACAATGCCTCCACAACAGCTTTAGTTTTACATTTTATCCATGAGAGTGGGTTTTTATACTTCTATGTAGGTTTTAGCGCATTTTTTTGTCCCCTGTGTCCTCCACCCTAGTGCTTTTAGGGTGGAGGTTTTAATGTGTTCAAGAGTAGCTGGCTTCCCTTCTTATTCTTGTGGTTGGCCAGCCACTGTAATCTGCTTTCATGTTTTACTCTCTTCTGTTTCTAGTATCTCTTCTGTTTCTAGTATCTCTTCTGTTTCTAGTATCTCTGTTGTTTTCTTGTCCTTTTTTGTTCCTTTAAGTGTTCGTTGCCTTCCGTTCGTTCTTGGGGCTTTTCCTTTCTTTCCATTTCGTGTTATATGTTTTATCTGTTTTATTCTCATGCTCGTGGCATTGTTTTATTAGGAACAAGGGACCGATAACCTCGTAGTTTGGTCCCTTCTCCCGCCTTTAAACTAACCAACGAACAAAATAACAAATTCAGGCTGGTGTCAGCAACAGTGTTTCCATATTAACAGAAACAAAAAAAGTGGCTTTGACATGACTGAAATTAGGACACTATCCACTGACACGTGGGCATCTCCTGTGCTGAGAGGATCCACCAGTGTACATTGTTTGTGGTGTATCAGTGTCTGTGCACCATATTTTACTTCATTGCATTTTATGTTATAAGGAGGACATAAGTGTTTCTAGATAATGATTTCCTTCACATGTCGCCCATGCTGTTCTGACCTGCCATGATTGTCTTGTTGCGTTGTTGAAAGATAAATCCACAAAGACCTTGAAGGAGGCACAGACACTGGCATTAACATGTCAGAAATGTAATGGCTTTTGCCTGAATTACTGCCTATGCAAACCAGCAGTGGGAGGAGGGCAGTATGAACAAAATGAAATTGTGCGATACTGGCATTTGTAATTCATATATAAGTATTAAAAATTGCACTCTGCATAAGAGAAGATTTACATATAGTAAAGCATCAGAATATATGGAAATTGTAAATTAAATTGACAATCACAATAAATTAATTAGAGATGGAGCGTCTGAGAATAACATATGGAGTGTGATACAGAAATAAAGTAAAATATATCTTTGATATTTGTAACATAATTGGGAATATATAAACAGTTGTGTGTGTCAGTGGGTACAAAGAATTAAGGTACAATTTGAATGCATTGGCTGAAATGACTGCAGGTGCACAATAAGTGCTGCACATTCAGAGCAGCCTGTGTGAATTTCATGGCAGTGCACCACATCAGAAGCACCAAAGAGGCAACTAGATATCATACTTTGAAATGTGTGAAAGTTGGGTCAGTTTAAACCGACTGCTGAAATACCAGTGCAGCACAGTGATAGATGCTTCTCATTAGCCCATTTAGAGACTAGTCAACCACAGTCACAGTTACCAGTTTTATAAATGAGGTCAACTATGTTTTTTTTTTTTTTTCCTTTCTTTTTTATTTAAATGGCGTCCAACCACCTTGAGAGACCCAGTTGCCCTGGAGAGGTCACTAAAATTGGCAATTCTTCTTTTTTTTGTGTTTTCCTTCCATATTATTGGTGGACTTGTGGCACCAGCTAAAATGCTTGTAATGCCTTATAATACAAAACTGCGTGGTCGCTAGTGTAGGACGTAGAGCTGTCAAAACAATTGGTCCTGTTACCTGTGCCTAAGTATGCACATAGAAGAAGTTAGTATGTATTATATAGTTGTGAATCTTTAGATAAAAACTTAAAACTAATTATGATCAGTAATCTTCCTTCAGTGGAATTCTTATGGGTCTGTTTATCTGCATTGTCCATATGTGTGAACTTGCACTGATGGATACATAACACTGCCATGTGTTTTGTAGGCCAACTTGATTCTGTGCAATAATTTCCTCCGTGTGATTCTGTTCCCAAAAACGTTGGGTTTCCTATTATTTTTGAAGACAACTTTTGTTTTTTCTCTACATTGCATTCTTACATGATCTTTTGTAAATTTTGTACTTCGTTCCTTTTTTGTGGATGATTTGGTACATGTTATTAATTATTAGTTTGTGCATTGTGATCGACATTTGTAATTGTGTACACACATTTATTTTCAGGACAACTTGGCAAATGCGAAATATGCTATTTCTATGGCGAGGAAGACAGGAGCGAGAGTGTATGCGCTTCCAGAAGACATTACTGAAGTGAAGCCAAAAATGATAATGACTGTTTTTGCTTGCCTTATGGCTATGGATTACATCCCAAACATGGATGTTAAACAAGATTCATAAGTTTACAGCTATCAGTAGGCGCTTGTAAGTGAATTTTGTGATTGTAAAAGTACCTAAAGTTTTATTTTTGAATGGTTGTAAAGTAGTTTATATTTCATTCCATATTGTATACAAACACTTGTAATGTCATCTTTGAAAAAGTATTTGTGTGTATGTGTGTGTCTCAGTAAAAAGATGATACAGTGATAATGTACAATATTCATCAAATTTTTTATAAAAATGTAATTTTGTTCTTACAGGATGAGAGGTGGGGAGGAAATTTAGACATTAAAGTCCTCATAACAGAGAGTAATGGGAGAGTTCTTTACTAGTGGTCTTACTCTTTGTCTTATATGTGAGAACATTTTTGTCAGCATTATTGAGTGGTAATGTGAACATATTCTCACTTTATCCATATTTTGAATGGGCAGAAGACACACTTGTAATATATTTTATACACAGCCATTGTAAAGGGTCACTCCTTCAATGTAATCAGATAGCCCCAGTATATCCAAAAGTGAAACTGAACGTGTGATGCTGGGTTTCTTGTATTGTGAGTTGGGGGATTGTATATTTTTAAGATAGTGTGTGGCACCAGCCCATGACTGAGCCATTGGCCTGACTGTTGGTGTTGTACAGCCTTTCTTCAGCATGGCACTAGGAGGGGGAGGGCAGTGGACTCATCACCCTCTCCATCTTAACCCAGCCCTCCCCTCCCCTCCCCTCCCCTCCCCTCCCCTCCCCTCCCCTCCCCTCCCCTGGAAAGATCCCCAGTACTCGTTCTATAGCAGGCGAATAGATGTGGGGGCATCTTGGAAAGACTGTAACAAAGAAAAATCCCCCACCCTATCGAGGATTGAACCCAGGACACCCAGGGTCGGAGTCTAGTACTGTACCTATTAGACCACCTTGGCCAAGAGGCATTGTATTTACAGGACTGAAATGCTGTGAAATAAAGTATAATGTGGTAATCTATTCCATAAACTTACCACAAAACATTTCAGACATTGTTATATTCTCTTCATAATTTTTGGCGGGATGCTTACCTGAATATAGCTTTCAAAACTATCATTTGTCCACAAAAATGCATTTTTATTCATTTGATGGTAAATCTGTCTTGATATCGTTTCCATACAGTACCATACAATGTATAAAATGATGCCTGCTGTGCCAAGTGAGGGCTAGTAACCATATTAACATCTATATTTTGATGTATATAGAAAGTTGTTCATTGACTAATACATAAATTAGACAATTTTGTCCATGACATTCCATTTATGTAGTTTACCAAGGCACTGTATGTGATTATATGTTTCTATTGTTAAAGGGCACAATTTGTATCTGATGGTTTTAACATCAGTATATACATATATGACTGTCAATAATATTATTTTAAACTAATTATGAAATGTCTGTGTTACCAAAATTTACACTGAGCTTAAGATTATTATGTGAAAGTGTCGCTAATGAAGAAAAATTATTTTATGTACTCACGTGGAAGAGGATGAAAATACAAGACAAAAATCACTTTTACGTTGATTTCGCATATTAATTACAGATTTGTATTGTAGTGTCTCTCTTCTGTTTCTGTCCACTTTGATGATACGTCCACAGTTTTCCTAAAATGTGGTCAGTCAAAATAGTAGTAATGGTACTACCATCGACTTCTCCTCCTCCTCCTCCTCCTCCTCCTGCTGCTGCTGCTGCTGCTGCTGCTCCTTTATTGATTTCCCACTGTTTTGCTTTCAGCTGCAAAGGAATTTGATAGTAATGATTCACCCTTTATCTCAGTGTACTGTGTAAAATGTCAATGATGTATGCAACATATATAGACACTAGATTACTTCGATATTGTAACGTAGTCTTTCGAAAATGTTCGCTGTAGATGATGAGATCCTGTAAGTTTTTCAACTTTAAATACTCCTGGCTCTGACTGTGTTCTCATTTCAATTTACTGTTTTCTTGACTTTTATTGCTATAAAAAATAGTTTTTCATATTTCTCTTTACTGTCATGATACACCTTCTTTGTTGAATTTTACCTGATTGTCATTTCACAATGAGCTTCCTCATAAATTTCTCTTGCATTTTTAATTCTACCGCTCAAATTAATTTTGTTGTAATCATGTCAGAGTTGTGAGCAGTGTGTGTGAGGTGGCACTTTTTTGATTCACGCCACTTCTTTCCTGAAAGTTCCATAGACTTAGACTGTTTTACTTACAGCTATTATTTACACCCTAATTACTTTCAGGAGAAAGTATAATAATCAATGTAACTGTGGTCATCTCATGCTCCATTGGTGACCATAAACATATACCATGTGTTTACTTTTTAGGTTGAATCATTCTTGATTGTTTCTATAATCTGTAATGTCCTGCAAAAGCTTGAAACTATAGAAACACTCTTGAGATTTATTATTGTAAAGCACTGACTGCTAAAAAATTGTTAAATTAATTGTCGAGGTTGAAGAGAATACGAAATGGATGATGAACAGTATTTCTCTGAAAGTTTCTGTAGAGATATAAACTCAAATATTCATAAGTCATTTAACTTCCTTATGATTAAGGGACAGATAACATTAATGAAATTCCACATCATGCATTTGGAATCAGTTTGCAATTGTATGAAGAAAATTTGTTGATATACTCATTTTTTCATGCTGTAATTATTCAGTGAGTAGCATATGAAAGTATTACAGTCTAGTTTCTCAACTTAACAGTTTGTAGTTTTGAAATGTTGACCTCACATCATTTCCCAATAGCGAAATTGTAACAGTATGTCTGAGCTTTGTTTGGAACGTGTTGTCCTCCCCATCCCGGTCTGTTAACACTGTTTCAGTATTTTTGGCAGGAAACTGGAATCCTGCAGTAACCAGTGGTCCCACATTAAAAGCCCGTTCCACTTTTTCCATCATCTTTCCCAAAGTGTAGATGAAATTTTCAGTCATTTTATCTTCAGGGATTCAAAATATCTATTACGCTGTTTAATAACTTGTATCTATCTTGGAGTGCCACAATGATGATTTAACAGAATATCCTGAGCTTAAGACAATAAACTCTCATGGTCAGGAAAAAACAAGATTTTCAAGTTTACTTGTTGTCTGTTGTTATTATTATTATTATTATTATTATTATTATTATTACTGCAACTACTACTACTACTACTACTACTACTACACTAAAGTGGGTGAGTGATTCACCAACTAGACAAGTCGTGAAACGGTGATAATTACTACTGTCAATTACTATATCCTAAATGTAGATAGTGTGACACTGTCCACATTTAACAACATAAGTTAGTAACAGAAAACTTTGTCAGCATTATTACTTTCTAAAGTTCTCTCTGTCTTATGTTACAAAGTTGACAGTTATGATTATAATCAATCCTGGCCATAATTTCCATAATGGGATGACTAACTGAATCAAGTCCATGGATACACAGTCAGGATGTTGGAAGAAAACTGCCATTACTTGAACTTAAATAATTGTTTTGCATTTTCTGCATAGTTTCAGTTAACTATGAAAGAGGTTGTAACACACTGAAGTTACAGTAGCATACCTTTTTCCCCATAAAGCAGTTTGAATGAGAAAGTGCCTTAGTGTATATTAGTTGTGAGAGATCCTGTTCGAATGATGATAGAAAATCTGTGCAATAGTGAAGAAAGAAATTGGTTACCCAACAAGACATGTTGGGCTGTGAATATGTGGGGGAGAGAAATTTGGCTTGTAAAACAGTCACCCTTGTTAAACTCATTGTGACATGGAAATGCTTTCCATAAGTGTGTCACAATTATTGACTGTAGCAAGTCCTTTTCAGGTTCCTACTGGCTCTGTTGAAATTAAACATCAAGGTTTTGGGAGCCTTGCTTTATTCTGTGTATGGTCTTCACAAATATTTGTGTAGTATTCAGCAGTGGAAAAAATTCTTTGGTATTCACAAAATATTAGTTAACTAAAGCAAAATTATGTCGTAAGATTGAATTTGAGAAAGGACCAAAAACTTGATTATCTTACAAGCTAGCAGTTGTGCTGGTGGCTAGTTGCCTCGGTGTTTGATACTTGGGAAATTACTTATAGTTTTACAGGTTTTATAGAGGTGACAAACCCACTTAACATATTTTTGTAACCTATGTCAAACCATAAAATGAAAGACTGAGATAAATGTCAGTGCTGCATTTAAAATTGTGTTCTGTATTAATCATAAATAATGAAATGCTTTAGGTCATTTTAAACAGTGTGCTGAACTGATATCAAGGACTACTAATTTTTGTATAGCATTATTAGTAGTAGCTTGAAACATTTGGTAAACAGTTCCATTTTGATAAAGTTCTTTTCTATAAGACTGCATTTGTGGCATTTGATAGATAAATAAATGTAGAATTTTTCCCACATACACACATTTCCATGTTCTTCAGAAGTTCTATGTTCGGCCTTTACCAGAGATTTCAATTGAATTGTCACTAAGTTGCAAGAGACCTGGATATTGAACTTCATCTAATCTTAAGCTATCTGTTGTATGTTTGTAACTCATACATTAAGTTTGTACAATATACAAATATTTGTATTTAAGGAAATAATTATCCTGAAACGTAAATCATTCACAAATTATTAAATCTATGAGAACGCTGTTAAAAGTGTATGTTTTTACAATTGATGTTTCATTTTAGTAAAAAATTTATTAATAAAAAATTGTATTTATTTCAGTTTTAAAATTTTTATTGTATGTTAATTTTTCTTATTTTATAAAAGACTTGCAGTACTTATGGAATGCCTTATATATGAGACTTAAACAGTTACATTAAAGTTAAGCAGCTAGAGATGTAGCTAGTTCTTTTTTATAGTTAATATTAATAAAGTAACTTTTTTTACTCAGAAATTTTGACCTTTTATATACTCTTCCTCCCCCCCTACTCTCTCTCTCTCTCTCTCTCTCTCTCTCTCTCTCTCTCTCTCTCTCTCTCTCTCTCGTTCAGTTGACATTCCTGTCGGTGTAACACGTCATCCCCCTTACCAACTATGGTCTGCACTTACTGAAGCCAAGTGTAAGATAAAAATCCAACAGTGAACAAGTCATAAAGATTAAATAATTTAGAGATGTACCACAAGTTGTATGAGGGAGCAGTTACACTGAACTTGCATGTACACTGGACTACAGATCAACAGGGACGTACTATCTTGGTAGAAGTTCCAGTTTTGCTAGCAAAGTAACGATTGTCATCCATTAAATAACCTGCAAATAAATGCTTCTGGATGAGGTAGCGTCTGTGAGGTTACATATATTTAATTGGATGTGCTGCTTGCCATGTGTTTGCATATGTCAGTATCAGTGAAGTGACCCATAGATATGACATAATTGTTTATGCCTTATATTTTAGTAGGTATTGTTTTCATCTCACACGATACATTTGTGTGCATAGAACTAGTCTTGTAGTTGAATATTTTGAACAGCAAAAAATCCGCACCCTCATTGATGAACTGGATATCCAAATGAAATTCTGTTAAGGTATGTTCAGGGTATTATAATGATTTTTTTTTTTTTTTATTATACTGAGAGCAGCTTTGCAAGAGAAATGGCATTCACTTCCTGTGCAGCTGATGGGCACATTCAAAAACAGCATAACGAGTCAGTGTATTGATGCTTTGAGTAAGTGGATACACGTGCTATGCAAAACTTTCATTGTATACATCTAAAATAAAATATTAGTTAAAGTGCATTTAATTCAAAGTGTGACATGCTCTACATTTAGCAGCAGTGTCATGAAATTCAATATTTATTTTGCATGATACTAGATCACCATTCTTCTAGATTAAGTCAATTACACTGACAGTACTGTTTAACAATTACACTTGAATTTTCACAAGTATGGCAAATTATAAATATCGCATGGCTCAGCAGTTATTACTATCTGCACGTTGCATTTTGCTAACTTTTATCTTGCAGAAAAATCAGTTCAAGTAATTGTTCTTTTATTTTATAAATTTGTAGGATTAGGATGTTTGGAGGCTTAGCAAATGAGGTACAGTCTACTGTTTTGGCAAGTAGTGTTGACAGATGAGCATTCTTCAGTCAAACATAATGTACTGGAGATATTTAAAATCTGTAAAGTGACAACTATCCATAGTGCAGTATGAAACACTTCAAAATAAATTACAGTTAATACTAATATGAAGAGGCCAGCACAGTACTAATACTGCTCAGCCATTATTCTTACTTTGTAACTGACTGACCAGTGCATGAGGGTATGACAAAGCTGCTCTGAAAGCAAATTATGCTGTGGCATCTGACAGAGACAACATTCTAAGGCTGGTGCCCATATGGATCATGGAGTATATTTAGTTGAATCCACTGCCAAGCAGCAAACCTGACAAGAATATAGTGCATACTGTGGCAGGAAAAGCTATACAGGGTGGTCAGGAACAGTCTGAAAAGCTTCTAAGGGTGTTGCAGGATTGGTTGTGCTGAGAAAGAATTGTTAAGAACAAACTTCGGTAAGTTCCCGTTTCTGAGTAAATTAGCTTTGAAGTTAGCCAATCAGGCCATTGTACACACAGATTTGAGGTGGCCTGCCAGGTAAATTAGTGTTAGTTGTTCTCGTAGTGTAGATAATAGCACACAAGACTGTTCAGCCTTTGGCTCAGGTTTGACCCTCACTACTGTCTCATGTCCAATTTTTGCATCAATCTCTGATTCAGTTTTAGGAAATGAAATGGACATATTCAGTGTAACAGTCTGGTGGGCCACTTGAATTTACTCACATGTGAATCACTGTGGTTATGCTGTAGTCTTCGTAGACTCTGGAAGGGATTACATATGATCAACTGTTACAGCAGCTGACTAGAAGGTACCCATTTCCTGATAAGATTTCACTGAGTGATGATGGATTAATTCAGAGAGGCTTTCGAGATTAAGTCCATGGTTCTACTTATAGGTGAGGTTAATGAGTGGTAGAATTTCAAAAGGAAGATATGGTTTAGCTAAAGTGAATGGTTCATAAACATCTAACCCAGTTGCTTTGTAATTAGTAAGTTCTGCTCACTGGGTGCAAGGTATTAAAGTACTATTCCCTGTAGGATCAGGAGTCTCCCACCTGTTTCTCTGATCAGTAGTTCACTGCTCCCCCTCCCCCCCTCCCCCCCTCCCCCCCCCCCCCCCCCCCCCCCTCCCCCCAACTGACCATTATTAAGGTGTATACCTGTCCAGAAACTTGCTTGTGCAAGCTTGCCAGTATACAGCTGTACACCTGCCACGGTGTGCATAGTATCATCAGTTCTAGGTTGTGCAATTTTTCTCCACATTATTTAGCCTTATGGAGACATAAGTTACTGGGTGTTCCTGGCCATTTGCTTCTTTGTGTGGAACACACCCTATAAAACTGCTAGCATTGCGTGAAGGATTTTTGATAATCCAGATACATAAGGACCAGACATTAACAGATAATAATTAACCATGCACAGGAAGGATTGCAGCTCCTTGACTGTTTTAGGTGTAGGGAACTCCTGCACAGCTAGCATGAGCCAGGGGTCTAATTGGAGCTCGTTATGGGTAATAATGTTGCAAAGTCAGTCAATCAGAAATCTAAATGACACTTTTCTGGACTCTTGAGTAAGAGACTACACAAAATTGCTCCAGTACATTCTAAATTGGTTCCATGCACTCCTTAAACTCTTGGAAGAAAATAAGTTGATATATAAATAACCCTTGCACTAACCTGTTTATTTGTTCCCTTTGTGCCTCGTCCAATAGGTCCTGAAATGTCACCTGTGCAGACCTTAGCAAACTTAGTTCAGACCCGTAGTTATAAAATAATGACTTTGTGTCAGATTTTCCAGTCACCATGATACTTGGGAGAAGGTAAAAATCCATGTGCTGATTCAGCTGCTTGTAATGGTAACAGAACCATGAAGCTTTGCTTCCATCTGTGCCTTTTTGAGGACAATCACAATGGGACTGGCCCAATCTCTGCCACTTTCTTCTATGAAGCCACCATAGAGCTCCTAACAGATACAATTCTGCACTACTCTCTGGAGGTGGTGTGGAATGGTTTCTAATAAACTAGTGCAGAATACCTAGTAGGAATCTGGTCCTGTGTAAGTGGGAAAGAAAGTAACATACTCTGCACCAAATAGCTCTGTATCCTTTTCTAGCAACTTTGCCATTTCCTCTTCATACTCAGTTCACAAATGTAGCTCTTTTTTTTTTTTTTTTTTTTTTTTTTTTTGTGCAGTAGTTGGTGATTTTCTGTGGCTGAGGGCCTCATGAAGTTATTTCACATTCCAATTTTTTCTCTTTGAGCACATCTGACTCACTACCAGGGTACCTTATGAAAGTGACACATGTATTTCGTCAAAATTGTCAACACTGATGTGTAACATCTGTTCCCCCATCTACTTCGTGTACATAAGAAATGCTCTTCATTACAAAGGAATCTAACCCGTGTGATCTTTTTGGTGTGTATACATGAATGCCCTCACGACAGAATTCTTCTTGACACACTAACAAGGGACATTACCAAGTGTAAATAAATGATCTTGATGAAACTTGGCAGGTATGTAGAGGGGCAAAATAAAGCAGTATGTATTTTTTGTTTGTGTCCAATTTCACTTTTAAAGCATAAAACACAACCTGAAAGTTAATTTGGCATCGTAGGTTTAGAGGGAATATCTTCAAAAACAGTGATATATAAAAAAAATGTTTTCCATATAAAAGTTTACATTTAATTAATGTTCTTGAAAACTGTATAATCAACATAATAATTGAAATTTTGCAAAGCACCCCTCTACAATTAATTAAAATTGAAAACTTTTGTTACAGTGTAAATTAAAGAAACTGTAAAGCTACTTACATTCATGTATAATATAGCTGGTTTCTAATATACCAGTTTTGGAAAATAAACTATATATTGTGCTACCGCAGTATTTTCAACCTACCTCATTAAAATATTTAAATGTTCATTATTATTCTGTTTATTTTATTTATTTGTTTTTTGTTTTATATTGTTTCATTTCACGTTCATTTCCACCCCATAGATATATTTTGTTAAGTGAGCATAACTCTTTATGATGCAAATTATTGTAATGGTAGTAATCTTTAAAGAAATGCTTAAGGCTTTTTTTTTTACATCATACACATAAATTTAATGAAATTACTTCATGTAACACACAACAGAGAACACAATATACAGAGTGCGTTCCATAAGTAATGCAACCAATATTTTTCTGACGCAACAGTACAGCACAGCATGTTGTAACCGGCTGGGCTAAGTGGAGGGGGGTGTTAGTTTCAAAATGCTGTTTGTCTCGTTCGGCTGCGAGCTGCTGGAGAGTCAGGACATGCGTTTCCATCAACCCCGTTTTGAGTTTATGTAACATGGCACAACGGGTCATCCTGTAGAGCAACGGTACGCTATCAAATTTTGCGTTGAACTTGGGAACTCTGCCACCGAAACGTTTCCATTACTTCAGCATGCCTTTGGGAATGATTGCTTGTCCAAATCACAAGTTTTCTGATGGCACAAGTTGTTCATGGAGGGCTGAGAGGGAGATCATCGACGAATCTGGCAGTGGATGGCCATCAACCACACAAGTCGAAGAAAATGTGACGCGTGTGCGCGACTGTTTGAACTCTGACAGACGGCTGAGCCTTCAATTGATACTACAAACTCCAAACATGTCAAAAACAACGATTTTCCGCATTGTGACCAAAGATTTGAACATGAGAAAGGTGTGTGCCAAACTCGTCCCAAAATGTGGTAAAAATGAAGGCTAATACCTCCATCCATCTCTGAAGGCACTCGTGCTGTTGAGAAGCTGATATGTGCTGATCCCAGAACCTTACATCATTTCCTCCTCCTCAGCTTACAGTTTCATGGGCTCATACTCCCTGGTACAATCTACAAATAACACACACTTGTGAATTAGTGTCCAGTAAAAATGTGCCTCATCATTTATTATTATGCCGGTAAAACAACTTGTCTGCCTTTATTCCTGAGCACTATTAACCAATGATCACATTGACTTGCAGTGATGCATAGTTATTGCTGCACTCTCACTATCATTTAACCTTCTTGTGTTGCCACAGAACCTACTCCATGTTGCAGTACCTCATGCAGATGATTGCATTTCTCTTCTTGACCAAGGCTTCTATACAATGAAGATCCATGTGCTCTTTGTGTATGCTCAGCTTGACAACTGAAGTAACATTCTACCTCCACTCCAAAAATCCTTTACTGTTTTCTAGATCACATCACATCCTCAATCTGTACTGGTAGTGTCATTTAAATTCTTACCTTTAAGGTTCCTGCAAACTCACCTCTGACCCTGCACGATACCTCACCAGGTAATCCCCTTGAGTGTATTTCCTTGTGTGTGTTACACACTATATGATCAAAAGTATGTGGACACCTCTTTACAACGCAGAATTGACCACTAGATGTTATGAGTGGTAGACCCACCAGTATAAAAGGAGGCAGGGAGTACTGTCTTATCAGTAGAGAAATAAGAACAGCACCATGGTCAGTCAGGAGAGCTCAGTTACTTTGAACATGGATTAGTTATTGGGTATAAACTGAGTAACTAATACATCAGGAATATTTGAACCCTTCTACAGCACCTCAACTCAGCTGTTGGTGATATGCCTGACGTGGAAACACAAAGGAACAACTACAGCTAAACGAAGACCAGACAGACCTCATGAACTTGATGGGCAGGGACTGTGGAGGGTGGCAGTAAAAAATTGCATGAAAGCAGTGGCAGGAATCATGTTTGAGTTTCAAAATGATACCAGCAGTTCCATTAGCTCAATGACATAAGGAGTTAAAAAAGAATAGGGTCAAACACCACCTCATAAGCTACGTATTTCTGTAGTCAACATTGTGACATTTGAGGTGGTGCAAAGAGAAACACCACTAGACATTGAATGACTCGAAACAAATGGTTTGGAGTGATGAATCATGCTATACCCTATATCAATCCAATGGGAGGGTTTGGCGAACACCTAGAGATGGTTACCTGCCATTGTAGTAGAGCGAAAAGTGGTGTATGGAGGAGGAGGAGGAGGAGGAGGAGGAGTTTTTTAGTATATGTTCTACTTATTGTACTTAAGAAAACGATAAATGCAAGATACAAACACATTTTACAGTACTGTGTACAGTAGAGGAGCAGTTTGGAGATTGTATCAGCATGACAATGCACCCTATCATACAGAAACATCTGCAAGGCAACAGTTTGTGGACAACAACATTCCTAAAATAGACTGACCTGCCCAGCATCCCAATGGAACATCTGTGGACAGGGGGGGGAGGGGGGGGGGGAGAGAGAGAGAGAGAGAGAGAGAGAGAGAGAGAGAGAGAGAGAGAGCGCGCGCGCATCCACTTCACACAAGACACCAGGATCTGAAGTCCCCACTTTCTCTGGTTTCAGCTCTTGAGGGACAATGGGCTGCCATTCATCCACAGGCAGTCACACACATATCTGACAACATCCCCAATAGAGATCAAGCCATCATACCCCATAATAATGAACGGTATTAAACTCCACCTATGGGTGTCAGGATACATGTGATCAGATAGTGTAATTATCAGTATGCCTGTGCATACGTTTTGGATGCAGTCTGAATTCCTACAACTCTTTCTTGGGCCTCATGTTAAAGCTGGCTAATCTTTCCCTGCAACACTGTCATGTTTTGTTGCTAGCCACAAATTCTGTGAGGGAGTGTGGGTACAAGTATGGCAATTAGAATTCAAAACACTTACCTCCACAAAGTTCACAAACCAATATAGCAGACATCTCCAACAGCCCATTCCTAAGCGAAGAATATTCTTTTTGAATGCCCAGAGACGCTCAAAAATTTGATACTGTGGTATATAATGGAGTGAAACTATGCAGAGTAAACAAGCTTTCACATTTCATTTCATTGTCAGATACAGTGGGGATTATTCTCACAGTGAAGGTAGCAGCATCTGCTATTTAAAATAATTGAAACAACTGATCAATTGATCACCTTATGACGATAAAAATTCTCTTCTACCCATTAGAAACTGGTTGCGTTGTGTGGTAGTTAAGCATCAATTTGTTTACTGTTGAATGTGAGCTCTGATTATCTAGCTTGCTAATTCATTTAAATTACATTTCAAGTCTTTCACAATGACACTTGTACCACCCGCAAAAAAAAAAAAAAAAAAAAAAAAAAAAAAAAAAAAAAAAAAAGGGGGGGGAGGGGGGTGAATCACCTGTCATTTCTGGGAACCCTTGATATCACAGGGGTAACAAGCATATGGCACTGCATTTCATAAATATGCTTAACCTTTCATCATACCTATGCGAGTCCTTACACTTCAGTGATTTAGTAATCGATTCCATTCTCCTGTAGCTGCAGCTTTTGAAAGACAAGCATACTTGCCTGTACTAATAATGTGTAGGTATTTATTAACTGTACACTTCACTTTAAGGCACTGATACTTTATTTCCTCAATCGTCTACAATACAAGCTGATCGACAACAGTATTAACACGGTTACTACATGTAGCATGTTTCCGACAACCGCACACACTGATGCTTGCGCCGCAGTAGGTAGAGGCCGACTGGCCACTGCAGAGCACGGTCTTCTGGTGTTCGCCGTTTGCGACGTTGCTGACTGGTTAGTGTGGTGCGACCAGCAAGCTGGGATTGCTACATCACATCCCTACAAGGGAGAAAAAAAAAAAGCAAGGAGGAAAGAAATATGTTACTGACTTGAACTGTGAATGTCCACTGGGTCGAAACGGAACAGCACTTTTTGCCCGTATCGGGTTTCTGTTATGGCTGGACATTGGTGGGTCGGCTGGTGTTGCAGAGTAACCGCTGCGTCTGGGTGGCCAGTAGCTGGTTGGTTTCCTGGCGGGCAGGACTTCTCTGTGCGACGTTGCTGTGCCGTCGGCTGTGGTTCGACAGGTGCCCTGTGACCAGTGGTGGCCTGCATTTCGGCGTGAGGGTTCTGTCATTCCATCCCATGACTGCGTATGGGCCTTTGTAGGGCAGTTCCAGTGCCCTGCGAAGTGGGCCACGTCGGAGGAAAATGTGCTTCGTCGTTGCCAAATCTTTGAACACGAAGGTAGCCTGTTTTCCATGCTGTGAAGTTTCACTTGGTCTCACATCCTCAATTTGCCTGTGGAGTTCTGTGAGGAAGTCTCGAGTAGACTCCAGGGGTCCAGTTTGTTGTGTGGAAAACATTCCTGGTAGATGCAGGGGTTCGCCATACACTAGTTCTGCTGGAGATGCCTGTAGGTCTTCTTTTAGTGCACTGTTCAGTCCCAATAGCACTATCGGGAAGGCGTCAACCCACGAATCTGTCATGTGGCATATTATGGCAGCCTTCAAGAAACGGTGCAGATGCTCCACAATGCCATTTGAGGCTGAGGGCAGTGAAGTCCTTGTCAGGTGTATCCCATACAACTGGGCCATTGCACGGAAAATGTCCGCTTCCCACTGCCGACCCTGGTCAGATGTTACTTGTTGGGGCCAGCCAAAATGTGAAATCCAACCACCGGTGAAGGCGCGTGCCACGTTCTCGGCTGTCTGTGTTTCCAATGGAAATACTTCTGGCCACCTGCTATACGTGTCTATTGCTGTGAGGCAGTACCGGTAGTTATGGGCGACTGGGAGTGGTCCTACCAAGTCCAGGTGGACGTGTGAGAACCAAGCCTCTGGGATGTCAAATCTTCCTAGCGGAGCTCGTACGTGCCGTGTTACTTTGCACTTTTGGCAGGGAACACAGGTCTGAGACCATGTATGGCAGTCCTCCTGTATACCAGGCCACACAAAACGCTGCATTACTAGTGCCCTCGTTGCGCGTATTCCTGGGTGGCTGAGTCCATGTGGATAATCGAACACCCTTCGTCGTAGAGGGGCAGGTACGTATGGCTGCTGTCGACCTGCTGACTCGTCACAATATAGCAGCTCCTCAGTACCTGGCAGTGGTATGCGATGCAAGTGCAAAGCTGTCTTGCCTTTGAGCAAGTCCTTTACCTCTTCGTTCGCATTTTGTGCTGCAGCTAGTTCGGTGAAATTCACGGGTGCGGAAATGCTTTCCACTCTAGACAAGCCATCAGCAGTGACATTTTTTGAACCACTTATATGCTGGATATCTGTAGTGAACTGGAAAATAAAATTTAGATCAGGGCTTAACAACTGGCCGGTTTTGAGCGCGAGTACTCACGTCTGCTCAGGCACGTGCTCGCGAGCAGGTGCAAGGTCGCGGAGTAGGGAGGGAGGGGAAATGCGCGCGCACGTTTGAATAGGGCAGCAGCGTGCCTATTGAATTCGCGCCGACTGTGTAACGTTTAAAGTACTACGATCAGCCTAACAGTCACTTCGCTGGTTAAGAATCATATCAAGTCGCCGCTGTTGTAACCCCAACCATGCTTTCGCAGTTCAACCCCCATTAGGAGGAATTTTATCTGTTTACAGAAAAAGATGGTCTTGCAAAATGTTTAGTATGTCACAAAACGCTGAATTCTTTTAGGAAATTTAATTTGCAGCGACATTATATGTCGTACCACGCGAAAGACTACGGAAGTGGAAAATGTGATGGACCAGATCGTGCACAGGAAGTTATTAAACTTAAAAGGAAGCTATCCGAAGAAGATCGGGACGACGAAGAAAAATCAACTGAGGCAGCTCTCAGAGTGAGTTACAAAATTGCTTTGCTTTTAGCAAAATCCCTGCGCCCCTTCACTGATGGTGATTTAATAAAAGAATGTTTGGTGGTTGCAGCATAACATTTGTGGCCATCTCAAGTTGAGCAGTTTCGGATTGTGCCGTTATCTAACATGACCATTATGCGTCGCATACAGGACATGGCAGACGACGTCCAGAGCCAGCTTGCAAATATCTGTAAAGATTTTATGGCGTATTCTCTAGCTCTGGACGAAAGTGTTGATATGACTGGAACAGCGCAGCTTGCTATATTTATTAGAGCTGTTAATAGAGATCTTCAGGTGAGGGAGGAGCTCCTCGATGTAGTAGCCATGAAGAACACTACAATCGGAGGTAATATTTTAAGTAGTGTTGAAGAAAGTGTTGAAAATTTAGGATTGTCGTGGAATTCTTTAGTTTCAGTGGCTACAGGCGGTGCACCAGCGATGACAGGGAAAAAAAAATCAGGTTTCGTTGCGCTGTTGAAGGAGAAAATGCAAAAACTGACCGTGCCGAATGAAATAAGGGGCGTTCACTGTGATCCACCAGGAAAACTTATGTGCAAAGAGTATCACTCTAAAAAATGTGATGAGTGTTATTGTTCGTACAACCAATTATGTAAGGAAGCATGGGCTACAACACAGACAATTTAAAAGCTTTCTTGAGGATGTTGAAAGCCAGTATGGTAGCCTGCCTTATTACAGCAAGGTCCGCTGGCTTAGTCGTGGCGAATTATTAAATCGATTTTTTTTGCCTATTAGATGAGATAAATATGTTCATGGAAATAAATAACGTGTGTTCCTGAATTGAAAGAGCCTTCATGGAAATGTGATCTCGCGTTCTTAGCAGATTTAACTAGCCATCTGAATGCTTTGAACATTTCACTACAAGGTAAAGATCTGCTAATTACTCATTTCATAGATCGAATACGAGCTTTTAAAATGAAATTGACACTTTGGGTGAGTCAGCTGGAAACAGGAAATCTAGCTCATTTTCCTAAATTATCATCCATGCAAGATGTTCACAAAGACTGTGAACGTTATTCACATAGTTTAGTTGCCCTTAAGGAAGAATTTGATCAATGCTTTCAAGATCTGACAGCACTAGGCAGTGATTTTGATCTGTTCTCCTCTCCATATTCAGCGAATATAGAAGAGATTCGTCCTGAGCTGCAACTAGAAATTAGTGACCTGCAGTGTGACAGAGAATACGGAGACAAATCTCAGAACAAGAAATCACTTTGGAATTCTACAGACACTTCCCTCAGGATAGATTTCCTCGTTTACACAAACTAGCGGCTACAATAATATCAATGTTCGGTTCCATGCATGTTTGTGAACAACTGTTCTCTGCAATGAAATGTAACAAGACGCGCCTGAGAAACGCATTGTCTGATCGAAATTTAAACTGCACGCTGCGCCTACGATGCACAAGAACAATTACTCCGAACATAGACGCAATTTTAAAGGGCAAAAAGTACAAGATAACCGAGAATCCCACACTTCAGTGACACCTTTTATTGTGTAACAGTTCACAAATTAATACAAATGTAGAGGCATACACTAAGCTAATAAAATTATGTGGCACGTGTACATTCTCCTTTATTTGTTTAATTTGTCGCAGTAATAATTCGTGAGTGATATCCCTGCAGGTGGCCGCGGATTTACATTGACTGGCGGCAGCTGTTGTGTGCCCCACGTGACTCTCCCCACTCTCTGCTCTGGTCTGGTAGTGGGGGTAGCGTGCTCGCACTGCTCCGTGCTCGCGCCTTGCTGCTCACAGCTTGCTCCGTGAGCACGTATGTTGTGAAGCCCTGATTTAGATAGTTGATTTGCACTGGGCACTGGGGGATAGTTATTCCGTGGCTGTGAAAACACGAAAGTCAATGGCCAGTGAGCTGTGTATATAGTGAAAACATGCCGTTCCACCATGAATCTGAAGTACCTGACTGCCTCATAGGCTGCTAACAGTTCAGTGTAAAATGGTGGCCAAGAGCACTGTTTCTCCGTGATCATCTTGGAGAAGAAACCCAATGGTTGCCAGCACGCATGTACATTCTGTTGTAAGACAGCGCCAACAGCACGGGATGAGGCATCTGAGAAAATGGCTAACGGGGCATCAGCGATTGGGTGCACAAGGAGAGTGGCCACTGGAGAGTGCGGTACATAGTTGGCCGTTCGAAACATTGCCAACTGTTTAGCGTTGAGCGACCAGCGAGCTGGGGTTGCTACAAATGTTTATTAACTTCCCAACCATCCATAGGAAAGGGTTATTAATTACTTGTATTTTGTAAAACTATTAGGTCACTAATGGTATCAGTCTCCTATAGAACTGATGCAACATGTTGAGCACCCACATTCTGTGAGCTCCGTATTCTTTAGGGGTTATGGATTGTTTTGGCTGCCCACTGGCTTTGTTCACCATTTTGAAGTGTTGTTTTGTAGTGGAAATTCTGTAAAGTGGCTGTGACTGTCCATAATACTTTACAGCTACTGTTTGTTCCCACATGGCAATGTAACACCATTAGTTACCTATACAATTTAAGAGTGCTCTATTATATTTCTCAATCGAGTTGTCTTTATCGTAGATTTATTGCCAAATGCACCCATAAAGATTAATAAGTATCTACATTGCAAGTGGACATTATTGTTTTAGTTATGTTGTTATATTGATAACTGTTGACAACTGTGCAGGGTATATAGTTGACCTAATGGTGACCAACAGTTTTTTATTAGACGTTTATTGCATAGTCACATTCCATCTGTAAGGATACCAAAGTAACTCACTCACTCACTCTGGCTGTTCTGCAACTCTTACTAGGATCTCACTGTGGTAATGAGCCTTGTTTTATTATTAATTTCCCTCCATACCATTAACAGCAAGGTCATCGGTCTCATCTGATTAGGGAAGGACGGGTAAGAAGTCTGCCGTGCTCTTTCAGATGAACCATCTTGGCATTTGCCTGGAGAAATTTAGGGAAATCGCAGAAAACCTAAATCAGGATGACTGGATGCGGGATTGAACTGTCGTCCTCCCAAATGCCTAAGGGATTAAAGTTTTGCATAGTTGTAGTGGCTGTTTAACTTCCCCAACAGCAGATGTGACCACATTTTTGTTTGATATGAAAGGGAGATTAATTACTACTGGTAGCAGGTATGACAAAATTGATGAACCAATCAGTGGCAGTAATTTGTGCCATTATAGAAAACTGCTGCAGTGCAAATAACTTTTTTACTAGTATGAGAAAATTGTTTGTACAATTATACTCGTTTCCACCAGTGGAAAATACTTTGTGGTGCACTCAAATCATTTGCTTAGTGCTTCTTCAAAACCACTGGCCACTATGAAAGTCCATAAATGTCATTCAACAGGCAAACACACAAAATGGGGCCAATACATGAACGTCAAAACTTGAGTACACCTGGAGAGGGGATGTTTGCATCTCATTGGCAGCAGCATAATTGTTCACAGCATTTAAACCACGACATACTGTCCACTTGTGGTCTGAATAGCAGAGTTTGCTTAAAACCAGTTCAAGGTTTTCGTAACATTCTTTTAAGTGAGCTGAGTGTCCAGCTGGTATAGAAGCATACTTATTACCATTGTGTAGGAGTACTGTTTTAAGGCTTCTTTTTGAAGTGTCAATAAAAAGTCTCCACTCATCAGGAGCATATTCTATTTTGAAATGTGCCGTAAGTCCAGGGACATCACTGCAAAACACCAGGTCACCTTCTTAAGAGAAGAAAGATACAAATCCCTTTTCCCTTGATCGATACCAAGAAAAGGATGTACCCGGAGCCAACGTATGTTTATCTTTCAATCTGGATCCTAAAACCTTGGCCGATTCTTTAGAAGGGCCTAGGTCTCTAACTAAATCATTCAGTTCAGATTGTGAGAATGGTATGGGATCAGTTGTGCCAGGATCGTAGCAATCTCTGTCTTCACTATCACCTTGCTGAGCCAATGGCTCGTGAACATCTATATCATCCAAAGAATCTGGAGGAGAGGGTATTAGTACTTCAGGTCCATGAGGAAGAGGGCGAATGGCTGAATGTCAGGGTAAGAAATATCTTTTGTTTTTCAAATTGAAACCTTGTACTTTGCAAGAACAAAAATAGCTGTCATCACTGACATTTGGGCTCCCTCCAAACCATTGGTATTCCAAAATGTAAGGACTGCTTTTTACGTTGAAACCATTTCCTCACTTCTTCAACAAACACTGAACAAACTTTGTGTGGGGCTCAAGGCTTATGTTGATCACCTAACTTTATACCAAAATAGGCAAAGTATACTTTTACAACAAAAGCAGACATGTTTGTTGCTTTTTAACAATATAGTTACAACAAATATAGCAGAAGCAATCTGGTGAATATACATCCTCTGGTAGCCATTGTCAATAAAACAACTTCACAACACAAGAAAACAGTATTTTAAATGACCAGTAACAAAACAACACATGAACAGCACAGAGTGAAGAGGTAGTGTGAACTTAAGGACAATAGCAGCAGCTCACTACTTTGTGATGGCAGGGGAAGGGGCAGCATGACAGACAGGCACTGACATGAAAATACTGCTGGTTTCTCATAATTACTTTTTATTTACATATATCTAGTTTGAAAACGGCTAAATAACAGTTTATGGAGAACCTAAAAACCAAAATTCAGACACACTAGAGTGCTGAACTATCGAAGAAAAGCTAAAACTAGACAAGCAGTTTGTGAAATAACTGTATGTGATGGAATCTCTCTATTTTTCCTAAAATCAGCATTGAAAACAGTAAGAATCACTTAATAAATTTGAAACAATTTTTATGTCGCAGACCTGTGTAATTGAAGTGATGGCCTTAGAGGTAAGAAAAGTTTCAGTTTCTTGAAGAATCAGACTTCATAATGCAGGCTGATGAATCAACAGCTATAGATAATGAAGCGTGCCATTAGCTTACCTCTGGTTCGTTAATTGGAATGATGAGGCAACAGAGAACTGTTGCTTAGCAGAAATTTGGCCACTCACATGAAAAGTCCTTTTTGTTATAAAGAAATCAGAAGATTGTGTGTTAAAGAAAAAAAAATTCCCTTAGCAAACATATTTGCATATTTAACTGATGGATCTGCAGCCATGGTTGGTGTCACAGATTTAGAGCCCATTTAAAATTTATGCATAATAATATGGTACTCCACTTTGTTATCCATAGGCAGCATCTCAGTGCTAAAAAATTGAGACATTGCATTAATCTCTTCACTATGTCAATGTCACTGACATGGTAACAGTTCATTCTTTCAACAACAATCTTTTCCATAAGTTTTGTCATCTTCCCCTAGAAACCAAGCTGAAGTGGCTAGCAGGAGAAAGGATTTGTAGTGTTTTTATGTACTTTTTGCAACAGTATTATAAATTTTTTCAGCAGGTTGATCCAAGCCCATGAGATACAAACCTAGTTCATTTTGACATTGCCTGGCTTTCAAATATATGCAACAAATTCAGTGGTATCAGTACAAAGCTGCAGGGAGATACACTCCTGGAAATGGAAAAAAGAACACATTGACACCGGTGTGTCAGACCCACCATACTTGCTCCGGACACTGCGAGAGGGCTGAACAAGCAATGATCACACGCACGGCACAGCGGACACACCAGGAACCGCGGTGTTGGCCGTCGAATGGCGCTAGCTGCGCAGCATTTGTGCACCGCCGCCGTCAGTGTCAGCCAGTTTGCCGTGGCATACGGAGCTCCATCGCAGTCTTTAACACTGGTAGCATGCCGCGACAGCGTGGACGTGAACCGTATGTGCAGTTGACGGACTTTGAGCGAGGGCGTATAATGGGCATGCGGGAGGCCGGGTGGACGTACCGCCGAATTGCTCAACACGTGGGGCGTGAGGTCTCCACAGTACATCGATGTTGTCGCCAGTGGTCGGCGGAAGGTGCACGTGCCCGTCGACCTGGGACCGGACCGCAGCGACGCACGGATGCACGCCAAGACCGTAGGATCCTACGCAGTGCCGTAGGGGACCGCACCGCCACTTCCCAGCAAATTAGGGACACTGTTGCTCCTGGGGTATCGGCGAGGACCATTCGCAACCATCTCCATGAAGCTGGGCTACAGTCCCGCCCACCGTTAGGCCGTCTTCCGCTCACGCCCCAACATCGTGCAGCCCGCCTCCAGTGTTGTCGCGACAGGCGTGAATGGAGGGACGAATGGAGACGTGTCGTCTTCAGCGATGAGAGTCGCTTCTGCCTTGGTGCCAATGATGGTCGTATGCGTGTTTGGCGCCGTGCAGGTGAGCGCCACAATCAGGACTGCATACGACCGAGGCACACAGGGCCAACACCCGGCATCATGGTGTGGGGAGCGATCTCCTACACTGGCCGTACACCACTGGTGATCGTCGAGGGGACACTGAATAGTGCACGGTACATCCAAACCGTCATCGATCCCATCGTTCTACCATTCCTAGACCGGCAAGGGAACTTGCTGTTCCAACAGGACAATGCACGTCCGCATGTATCCCGTGCCACCCAACGTGCTCTAGAAGGTGTAAGTCAACTACCCTGGCCAGCAAGATCTCCGGATCTGTCCCCCATTGAGCATGTTTGGGACTGGATGAAGCGTCGTCTCACGCGGTCTGCACGTCCAGCACGAACGCTGGTCCAACTGAGGCGCCAGGTGGAAATGGCATGGCAAGCCGTTCCACAGGACTACATCCAGCATCTCTACGATCGTCTCCATGGGAGAATAGCAGCCTGCATTGCTGCGAAAGGTGGATATACACTGTACTAGTGCCGACATTGTGCATGCTCTGTTGCCTGTGTCTATGTGCCTGTGGTTCTGTCAGTGTGATCATGTGATGTATCTGACCCCAGGAATGTGTCAATAAAGTTTCCCCTTCCTGGGACAATGAATTCACGGTGTTCTTATTTCCATTTCCAGGAGTGTAGTTTCATTATCAAACTGGATCTTCAGAACAATAAATTTAGTTGACAGAGAGAAACTTTTAAGCACCTAATTAGAAGCTTTTTGCTCAAACCTCAAACAAGAAAAAGATGATATGCAAACTAAGTTTTGTGATCTATATACACTTGAAATACCAACGTGCATACTCTATTCTTGTCTAGTAGATGCAGGAGAATTTCAGCATAGGTTGCAAGAACTGTTGATTGACTAAGTGTGACTGTGAAGACCACACTTTAACATTTTAGCTATGAACATTTATGATTGATAGAGAAAAAATGCCTGCCCTCTTCTGGAAGAAGTAAGTAGCTCTTAACTTTCCCATCTTTCTAAGTGGAGAGGAGCCTCGGCATGGTGCAGCAGCTCCTGACAAAAGCAAGAAACAGAGCACACATTTGAAAAGGACAATCTTAAATTTAATTGTACTTGCACTTTATATTACTCTTCTGACCATTCAAGATTAATGTGCGTCTTCCATTTCCTTTTTCTTCATCTTCTCTTGTGGTTCTACAGTTCATTGTGAACCTTAGTCTCTTCAAAAATATTCTGCCAGTTATCACAATCCAACACTTGAACTTTCCCTCCCCTAAAATCCATTTTGTGTAGGTTTTCCATGACTATCTGAGGCACAAGTAAGCACTAGTCCGTACACACCATCCTATATTTCAGGTGGCTCAGAAACTATCCATCCCATTATTAAACTAATTTGCCTCTCACTCATGTCAGTCTCCGAAACCTTAACAATTTTCCAGCAGTTCCCACTTCAGTCAAACCATTGTACAGTTGCTGTGTTTATACTATCATATGCCAGTTTGTAGGTGCAGAAGTGACATGCACCAAATCCAAATTCAATTGTCCTTTCTAAAATTTGACTTAGGGGGAAGAGCTTATCTATTGTTGATTTCTCTGGGAGAAATCGATGTTGGTGTAAACCAGTCTCTCTCTCTCTCTCTCTCTCTCTCTCTCTCTCTCTCTCTGAACAACTGGAAGGAGGTCAAATATAATGTTGGAAGATACTTTATTTCCAAAAGTTTAGCAGTGCAATTCCTCATTAGTTGCCATGCTCCAAAATGTATTATTTCTTGTATAGAGAGCAATAATTACTTCCCTCAACAACATACTGAAATGACCAGCTTTAGAAGAATCTGTTCTGACTGACTGCCACTTTGTTTCTGCTGAAATATATGTTCCTGGTGACCTATTGTTTTGTCCAGTGTCGTCAAAGCAGATGTCCTCTCTTCCAGGTTTGATGGGCCAGGATTGTTGTCTAAGTTGTTTAATTCATGCACATCCATGGGATCTGTTAATATTGTTTCAGAGTTGAGGAATTTATCATGCTGCCTTTTGCACTGAAGGATTCCCAGGCAGCAATTTACCTTCTCATAAAATTCTCTCACCTCATTCCAGTTCCTCAGAAGCTCCAGTTTTCCAACATTTGCTTTCATCTTTCTTTGTTGATGGATCCTCTTTTTCAGTCCTTTTTCATTATAGACTTCCATCATTGCTCTTGTACAATTAGACTGTAACATTCTTCTGCATTACTTTCCTCTGTTTGCTATGTCACACTCAATATCAAACCATGGACATCTTGTGCAACTTGCTTCAGTCCCCGGTGTTCCATTTGCAGACATTCACTGCATTCTTTATCATTTCCCCTTTATCTTCACTGTTGTTGCACAGTTAAGCCCTTTCAGGGATCTGCAGTATCTTTCCTGGTATTATAGAGCTCTTACATTTTCTTATGTTTGTAGGTTCATATTCCTTTTGATGCATTGAAGATTCTATCCACCAATTGAAACCATACCAAAAAATTGTCTGGATCTATATTTGGGTCTCTCTGGCTCCTCACATGCAAGAGGTTTGACTTGTGTCTTGAATGAGTCAAGACGTCAGTCTGGTTAAAAAAATTCCCATTTTGTGACTAACTGTACTTACAACAAAGGAGGAAGGAAGGTTATGGTTCAACATGCCGTCGACACTGGTCATTAGATATGTAGCACAAGTTAAGATTGTTTCAAGGATGGGGAAGGAAACTTTTACTCTTTCAATGGGACCATTCTGGCATATATATGCCTCAAGCAATTTAGAGAAGTCATGGAAAACCTAAATTTGGATGGCGAGAAGTAGATTTGAACTGTTATCCTCCTGAATGTGAATTCAGAGGGCTAACCACTGCACCACCTCGCTCAGTCTGTGTGGGTACACCAAGGAACCCACAACCATGTGTTGTGATGCTACAAATAAGATGAGCCTTGTTCATTATCATTGCTTGTCGTGTCTTTGCTGTTTTAAATGTGTGTTCCCTTCCCAACTGAGCATTTAGATCACCAGCAATTATTTATTTTTACATTGTGGCATGTACAGTCAGCATTTCATAAAAGAGGTTTTTTCCTTCCTCAAATTCCTCAGTTGGCATATAGCAATATTTACCATTTATCCAGAGCATGGATAATCTTTGACTAATAATCAAGAACAATCGCACGGTGCTGAAGGTTGTGGTGGTGTACCATAAATCCTGTACTGAGCTCAAATTTCTCCTCACTATAACTATAGAACATGTCCGTTTCTTGCTTTTTTAGTGTTCTCCTTCAGGCCCCACCTAGCTTCTCGTAGAGAAGTTTTATTGTTTGATCCAGTAGCAACCTCATGCCGCCTTGGTGACACTGTGGCTTCACATTCCAAGTTTCAATATGTAAATCTGACTTGCGCTTTATATTTCTCTTTCTTCCACGATTTATATGTCAATTATCATTATCCTTTCCCTTACCGTTTTCATAACCACTGCTCGTCTCCCCCCCCCCCCCCCCCCCCCCAAACAACCCCAACCTCATAAGAGCGCAATGACAAACACTGTGTGGCCATTAAAAGATACGAGCATCAAGGCAGTTCCGATGTGGTACTGAATGAGGTGGTTTCTCCACTTTTTTTGGAGAAGTGCGTAGACGCACTAATTAAGAACATGAATCTAACTTAATGCAAATTGTATCGTAAGCAAACTGCTTGACGTCTGACAAGGTGGCTGGTTTACTCTCGAGGCGTCCGGCTTAGAGGTGGGTCAACTCTAATGATCAAACCGGGTTAATCCGAGTTGAGGGGATTTTGAGTCAACGCGAGTTAGGATGTTATGTGGAGTTGTATTCAAGTGGTGCGTGACGGTTGCCGCTATCTACGAAAGTTTCGCCCGAGGTTGGAATTTACCGCCGGCGCGCCGACCGAACCCCAGTTGAACGGAGTGCAGTGCGCCTGCACAACGGCCTGTCACCTGGTTTATTTTGTTTGAACGAAATTCGTGAAGCGCCTTATACATTTTTTTACAAATTGATTTACACAGAACATCAGCATCATGGAAACTCGGAAATGTACACTCCTGGAAATGGAAAAAAGAACACATTGACACCGGTGTGTCAGACCCACCATACTTGTTCCGGACACTGCGAGAGGGCTGTACAAGCAATGATCACACGCACGGCACAGCGGACACACCAGGAACCGCGGTGTTGGCCGTCGAATGGCGCTAGCTGCGCAGCATTTGTGCACCGCCGCCGTCAGTGTTAGCCAGTTTGCCGTGGCATACGGAGCTCCATCGCAGTCTTTAACACTGGTAGCATGCCGCGACAGCGTGGACGTGAACCGTATGTGCAGTAGACGGACTTTGAGCGAGGGCGTATAGTGGGCATGCGGGAGGCCGGGTGGACGTACCGCCGAATTGCTCAACACGTGGGGCGTGAGGTCTCCACAGTACATCGATGTTGTCGCCAGTGGTCGGCGGAAGGTGCACGTGCCCGTCGACCTGGGACCGGACCGCAGCGACGCACGGATGCACGCCAAGACCGTAGGATCCTACGCAGTGCCGTAGGGGTCCGCACCGCCACTTCCCAGCAAATTAGGGACACTGTTGCTCCTGGGGTATCGGCGAGGACCATTCGCAACCGTCTCCATGAAGCTGAGCTACGGTCCCGCACACCGTTAGGCCGTCTTCCGCTCACGCCCCAACATCGTGCAGCCCGCCTCCAGTGGTGTCGCGACAGGCGTGAATGGAGGGACGAATGGAGACGTGTCGTCTTCAGCGATGAGAGTCGCTTCTGCCTTGGTGCCAATGATGGTCGTATGCGTGTTTGGCGCCGTGCAGGTGAGCGCCACAATCAGGACTGCATACGACCGAGGCACACAGGGCCAACACCCGGCATCATGGTGTGGGGAGCGATCTCCTACACTGGCCGTACACCACTGGTGATCGTCGAGGGGACACTGAATAGTGCACGGTACATCCAAACCGTCATCGAACCCATCGTTCTACCATTCCTAGACCGGCAAGGGAACTTGCTGTTCCAACAGGACAATGCACGTCCGCATGTATCCCGTGCCACCCAACGTGCTCTAGAAGGTGTAAGTCAACTACTCTGGCCAGCAAGATCTCCGGATCTGTCCCCCATTGAGCATGTTTGGGACTGGATGAAGCGTCGTCTCACGCGGTCTGCACGTCCAGCACGAACGCTGGTCCAACTGAGGCGCCAGGTGGAAATGGCATGGCAAGCCGTTCCACAGGACTACATCCAGCATCTCTACGATCGTCTCCATGGGAGAATAGCAGCCTGCATTGCTGCGAAAGGTGGATATACACTGTACTAGTGCCGACATTGTGCGTGCTCTGTTGCTTGTGTCTATGTGCCTGTGGGTCTGTCAGTGTGATCATGTGATGTATCTGACCCCAGGAATGTGTCAATAAAGTTTCCCCTTCCTGGGACAATGAATTCACGGTGTTCTTATTTCAATTTCCAGGAGTGTATATTTAAATTTAGAGGACGAAGTGACTGAGGGAAACTTTGACGAAGTAGCTACTTTATATCATTCATATTCGGTATTTGGCTACCTTAAGATCGTCCGATCGTCATTCTTACAGCCAATTCTGGTTGTCTCTTGAGTGTATTTTCCAATTTCGGCCTGTAGCACGGCAACCATTCACGGACATGAGGCATTAGGCTACCTTAAGATGGCCCAATCACCGTCCAAGGCTTACAGCAAATACAAAGCGTCTCGTCAGTATTTTCAAATTTCAGCCCATAATGTGGCATCCATTAACGCCCGTGATGAGGTATTTGGTTATTTTACGACCGACCAATGGCTGTCAAAATCTACATACTGTGAGTTTGAAAGTCCACATTCAAAGTTTCAAACGAAAAGTCCCAAAATTGCAGCCTGCGTGTAGTGTGCAGTAATAATCTTGACCATCTATCTGGCTACGTTTCGCTCGCCGGATACCTGACGAAGTGGCCGAGCGGTTCTAGGCGCTACAGTCTGGAACCGCGCGACCGCTACGGTCGCAGGTTCGAATCCTGCCTCGGGCATGGATGTGTGTGATGTCCTTAGGTTAGTTAGGTTTAAGTAGTTGTAAGTTCTAGGGGACTGATGACCTCAGAAGTTAAGTCCCATAGTGCTCAGAGCCATTTGAACCGTACCTGACAAAATCTATACCGCATGTCTGGTTTTCCACAAGTCTACCCTCAAAATTTCAAGCCGGAAGACCAAAACTTGCGCCCTGTGTAGTATCCATCACGCTTGTCACTATATGTGTAACCACTGATTGGGAAACAGCGACGCTCGGTTTGGGTAATTGAAGGTAATCTTAATCTGCGTTGAATGTTGTCTCATTTTTGCCTCAACTCTGAACACTGTTCACGCAAACTTTCAACTCTTAACTCTGTTTGGCGTAAGCTCGAGTTGGTCCATCGCTAGACCGGCTGCAGCCTTTTCTTCTTGATCCCTCAGCCCACTCGACGCTGTGGTCGGGGCGCTGTTTGGCCAGGTTTGCTCGTTGACATGCATACCTGATCGAGAAAATGTTACTTCTTGGGGTGCTTTATGGGCTCATCAAGAATTTTGCTATTTTTCTGGAGCCAAGTGAGAGATTCCCATTCATATATGGTAAGGTGTAACTCCTGTGACAAATTCAGTTGTAAGTATTCTTCATTTTTGACATTACTGTACTACTTTTAACATTAATCTATTTCGGCAACATGGTTTATATTTAAAATTTCCGTTCTTTCAGTTTTGTGATGTTCAGCTCCCTCCACCACCTCTACCCATCATTGGCAGTGCACAGTTTTTGTCTTTCCTTCTATCGTCTGGTCTGCATGACTGCTCTGAATACTTTAACTGTAAAAAAAAACCTCCGAATTTTCACTTAACTATCTTGTGGTAGCGTTTTCGCTTCCCGCGCACGGGGTCCCGGGTTCGATTCCGGGCAGGGTCAGGGGTTTTTCCTGCCTCGAGATGACGGTGTTGTGCCGTCGTCGTCACCACCACCACCACCACCACCACCACCACCACCACCACCACGGTCGAAGAAAGGCCATGGCAAACCACCTTCGCTAGGACCTTGCGTAGTACGGCGGTGCGGGTCTTCCGCATCGTCCCGTACGCTCTTCTGAGTATGGGCCGCCGCCGCCGCCGCCGCCGCCGCCGCCGCCGCCGCCTTGCTACTGTACGAGTGCACTGAACATTTGATATTTTCATTATATCGTATATGGAATGTGTCTTCTGTAATGGCCTTTCTGATCAGTTTCCAGGAGGGGCTGTGCCAACAATATTCTTGAACAGCAGATCACATTTACTTTCTAGAGTTTTTAATATACTGGATAAATGCTGTAAGCAGCCCAGTGGACATGTTTCATCTGAAAGAATAAGTCGGCATAATGTACATGAACAGCAACGCCGTCGTTCAGTAACGTTAGAAGTAGAATACAACTGCTTCCTGCACATTTGCAAGTTCCACACACAGATGTGAAAGTAAGTGCAAGAAGTTCGACTCATTTAATCTACAGCCTATGTAAATCTTCAAAAATGGAAGTTTTTTTGTAGCCAACATAGAAGACATCTCTGAGAAATTCAATGATTTAGCTTTTTGTAGCTCTAACAAGGAAACAGTAAAAATAAATTGGACATAGGAATTTTTATGCTGTTGTTGCAGCCACTAATGGCCCGCCACCCGTAAGCTTATGCCACTCTTCAAGGAACCTTGTGGCGTTGAGTTAAGGCGCAGTGTCATGCTTTTGAGTTAGATTTTGCAAAGGTTTAAATATGTTTAGTACCTAAGAAAACGTTATACCACAGGGAAGTCATTCAACCAGATTTAAGAAGAGAAAACGTTTTTATGTCCGAAATGTTCAACGAATGGCCATATTCATCAGAACGTTGCTACTTGCAAAAGAATGTTTGTTAGTGACAAAATAGTTAGAATTCGCAGGATAAAATTTATTATTTTAAATGCTCAAGTTACACACACGAAAAAAGTTTTGCATCACCCTGGTTCCCAGAACTCTGGAAGATAGACGTTGACTGTGGATATTATATCAGACAGTCCCTTTGACTGCTCAGATATGTCACTAAATCCTCCCACAGATGTAAACAACCATGCATGAGCAGCGTCTGTTAGACAGGGGAGGGGGGGGGGGGAGAGGGGGTCCGATAGCCGATCAGTTCCAGTCATTCCACCGGAATGGAGATACACGGCTCGTGTTGTCTGTAGTTCAACCGTGCCTAGACGGTCAATACCGCTGTTCGATCGCATCCGCATTGTTACTTTCAGCCAGGAAGGGCTCTCAACAAGGGAAGTGTCCAGGCGTCTGAGTGAAGCAAATCGATGTTGTTCGGGCATGGAGGAGATACAGAGAGACAAGAACTGTCGATAACTTGCTTCGCTCAGGCCGCCCAAAGGCTACTACTGCAGTGGATGACCGCTACCTGCGGATTATGGGTCTGAGGAACCCTGATAGCAACGCCACCATGTTGAATAATGCTTTTTGTGCAGCCACAGGACGTCGTGTTACAACTCAAACTGCGCGCAAAACGCTGCATGATGCGCAACTTCGCTCCCGACGTCCATGGCGAGGTCCATCTTTGCAACCACGACACCAACACCATGCAGCGCGGTACAGATGGGCCCAGCAACATGCCTAACGGACCGCTCAAGATTGGCATCACGTTTCCTTCACTGATTAGTGTCTCGTATGCCTTCAACCAGACAATCGTCAGAGACGTGTTTGGTGGCAACCCGGTCAGGCTGACCGCCTTATACACGCTGTCCAGCAAGTGCAGCAAGGTGGAGGTTCCCTGTTTTGGAGTGGCATTATGTGGGGCCGAGGTACGGCACTGGCGGTCATGGAAGGCGCCGTAACGGCTGTATTATACGTGAATGCCATCCTCCGACCGATAGTGCAACCATATCGGCAGCATACCGGTGAGGTATTCTTCATGGACGGCAATTCGCGCCCCCGTCGTGCACATCTTGTAAATGACTTCTTTCAGGATTACGACAACGCTCGACTAGAGTGGCCAGCATGTTGTCCAGACATGAACCCTATCGAACATGCATGGCATAGATTGAAAAGGGTTGTTTAGTGACGATGTGACCCACTAACCACTCTGAGGGATCTACACCGAATTGCCGTCGAGGAGTGGGACAACCTGGACCAAGAACGCCTTATGAACTTGTGGATAGTATGCCACGACGAATACAGGCATGCATCAATGCAAGAGGACGTGCTACTCAGAATTAGAGTTATCTGCGTGTATAGCAACCTAGACCACACCACCACTGAAGGTCTCGCTGTATAGTGGTACAACATGCAGTGTGTTGTTTTGATGAGCAATAAAATGGGAGGAAATGATGTTCATGTTTATCTCTATTCCAGTTTTCTGTAAATGTTCCGGAACCGAGGTGATTCAAAACTTTGTGTGTATTTCTTCCGTTTTTACATATGCTGTGTCATATGCACGCTGGTAAAAAATGAAAGTAATACATTAAATATGAAATCAAAGATTGTGAACACAGAAGCAAATACAGTATACACCGTTACATTCTGTTGGTGAATTAGACTGAATTTTTTCAGCCCCCTTGCTCTCAATTTATATAGTATTTGCTTTCCAGGCAAATGAAAGAAGATGGAAAGGAAAGTAATTTTAATTAGGGAGCGGTTAATCAGAAAGAAACGAATATAATATGCTTCATTGGTTTATTTCGACTTTTTACATTTATGCTCTTAATGATAGCAGAAAAAATCTCGAGAAAGAAACGAGAAGTTATACAAAGCAAGCATCTGATGGAATTGGACAGACACTAAGTCCACCTAAAACATAATTTTATCTTTACGAACCCCAACTCCTCAACATAACTACTAAATCGCATCACTGGACCATTAAAGAGACGCGAATAGAAAGATTTTGATGCGATAAGGTCTAAGGAACCAGTGCATAGTAGCAGGCACGAAAAGGTTGCCCAACTGACGCACACAGTTCGAGTACAATGGTGTTAATAATCACTGTATAAAGATTTAAATCTCGTTTCTTCAGACAGTAAGATATATTAATGAACTTGTCACCTAGCAAGGAAATGTGCGTCGAGAAATCTGATCACTAAAATGACGAATTGGAAACTACGTTGAGGATAAAAATACAGTAGCCACTTAGTGTACCGACAGAGAGTGGCTAGGAAGAAGTCGAGGGGAGATCCGCGTTGCGACGGTTCCGCGGGAAGCTGCCCCTTAGGCAATGGGCAGAGGCCGCAGGACTGCGCGGCGAAATCGGGCGGCGGGCGTGGTGGCGGGCACGGGCACCTGCTGGTGCTTGATGGCCTCCAGCACCTCCTTGTTGACGTACCAGAAGGGCTGGCGGTCCGGAGGCAGCTGCGACACGCGCGTCTCCAGGTCGTACTGCGACACCACCTCGCCCTGGCGGTTGTCGAGGCTGCTGCCGGACAGATACTGCGGAAGCACGCCAGGGAAGCGGTGCCAGCCCACCGCGTACGGCGACACGTATTGCGCCGTCGCGGCAGCCGCCACAGCCAACACCAGAACCGGGCGCAGCTGCACAATGCCGAAACCAAATTCATAATGTGCGCACACGCATCCAAATCTAGCAGTATGGACGAAGGTCGCTTAGAAAAATATACATTTGCTGAAAGCTTTACTGGCACATATGTAATAGCTGTATCTTCAAGAGTTATACTAGAAAAGACGAAGCTTCACCACTTTTTTCATATTTAGTTCTTTGTTGGATTACGAATTTTAAAATAATAAGAAATTGTTGTTATGGTCTTCAGTCCTGAGACTGGTTTGATGCAGCTCTCCATGCTACTCTATCCTGTGCAAGCTTCATCTCCCAGTACCTACTGCAGTCTACATCCTTCTGAATCTGGTTAGTGTATCCATCTCATGGTCTCCCTCTACAATTTTTACCCTCCACGCTGCCCTCCAGTAAAACTGGTGATCCCTTTATGCCTCAGAACATGTCCTACCAACCGATTCCTTCTTCTAGTCAAGTTGTGCCACAAACTCTTCTCCCCAATTCTATTCAATACGTCCTCATTAGTTATGTGATCTACCCATCTAATCTTCAGCATTCTTCTGTAGCACCACATTTCGAAAGCTTCTATTCTCTTCTTGTCCAAACTATTTATCGTCCACGTTTTACTTCCATACATGGCTACACTCCATACAAATACTTTCAGAAACGACTTCCTGACAAATCTATACTCGATGTTAACAAATTTCTCTTCTTCAGAAACGCTTCCCTTGCCATTGCCAGTCTACATTTTATATCCTCTACTTCGACCATCCTCAGTTATTTTGCTCCCCAAATAGCAAAACTCCTTTACTACTTTAAATGTCATTTCCTAATCTAATCCCTCGGCATCACTCAACTTAATTCGACTACATTCCATTATCATCATTTTCTATTTGTTGATGTTCATCTTATATCCTCCTTTCAAGAGAGTATCCATTCCGTTCAACTGCTCTTCCAAGTCCTTTGCTGTCTCTGACAGAATTACAATGTCATCGGCGAACCTCAAAGTTTTTATTTCTTCTCCATGGATTTTAATACCTACCCCGAATTTTTCTTTTGTTTCCTTTACTGCTTGCTCAATATACAGACTGAATAACATCGGGGAGAGGATACAGCCCTGTCTCACTCCCTTCCCAACCGCCGAGGCCCTTTCATGCCCCTCGACTCGTAACTGCCATCTGGTTTCTGTACAAATTGTAAATAGCCTTTCGCTCCCTGTATTTTACCCCCGCAACCTTCAGAATTTGAAAGGGAGTATTCCAATCAACATTGTCAAAGCTTTCTCTAAGTCTATAAATGCTAGAAATGTAGGTTTGCCTTTCCTTAATACACTCCTGGAAATTGAAATAAGAACACCGTGAATTCATTGTCCCAGGAAGGGGAAACTTTATTGACACATTCCTGGGGTCAGATACATCACATGATCACACTGACAGAACCACAGGCACATAGACACAGGCAACAGAGCATGCACAATGTCGGCACTAGTACAGTGTATATCCACCTTTCGCAGCAATGCAGGCTGCTATTCTCCCATGGAGACGATCGTAGAGATGCTGGATGTAGTCTGTGGAACGGCTTGCCATGCCATTTCCACCTGGCGCCTCAGTTGGACCAGCGTTCGTGCTGGACGTGCAGACCGCGTGAGACGACGCTTCATCCAGTCCCAAACATGCTCAATGGGGGACAGATCCGGAGATTTTGCTGGCCAGGGTAGTTGACTTACACCTTCTAGAGCACGTTGGGTGGCACAGGATACATGCGGACGTGCATTGTCCTGTTGGAACAGCAAGTTCCTTTGCCGGTCTAGGAATGGTAGAACGATGGGTTCGATGACGGTTTGGATGTACCGTGCACTATTCAGTGTCCCCTCGACGATCACCAGAGGTGTACGGCCAGTGTAGGAGATCGCTCCCCACACCATGATGCCGGGTGTTGGCCCTGTGTGCCTCGGTCGTATGCAGTCCTGATTGTGGCGCTCACCTGCACGGCGCCAAACACGCATCGACCATCATTGGCACCAAGGCAGAAGCGACTCTCATCGCTGAAGACGACACGTCTCCATTCGTCCCTCCATTCACGCCTGTCGCGACACCACTGGAGGCGGGCTGCACGATGTTGGGGCGTGAGCGGAAGACGGCCTAACGGTGTGCGGGACCGTAGCCCAGCTTCATGGAGACGGTTGCGAATGGTCCTCGCCGATACCCCAGGAGCAACAGTGTCCCTAATTTGCTGGGAAGTGGCGGTGCGGTCCCCTACGGCACTGCGTAGGATCCTACGGTCTTGGCGTGCATCCGTGCGTCGCTGCGGTCCGGTCCAAGGTCGACGGGCACATGCACCTTCCACCGACCACTGGCGACAACATCGATGTACTGTGAAGACCTCACGCCCCACGTGTTGAGCAATTCGGCGGTACGTCCACCCGGCCTCCCGCATGCCCACTATACGCCCTCGCTCAAAGTCCGTCAACTGCACATACGGTTCACGTCCACGCTGTCGCGGCATGCTACCAGTGTTAAAGATTGCGGTGGAGCTCCGTATGTCACGGCAAACTGGCTGACACTGACGGCGGCGGTGCACAAATGCTGCGCAGCTAGCGCCATTCGACGGCCAACACCGCGGTTCCTGGTGTGTCCGCTGTGCCGTGTGTGTGATCATTGCTTGTAGAGCCCTTTCGCAGTGTCCGGAGCAAGTATGGTGGGTCTGACACACCGGTGTCAATGTGTTCTTTTTTCCATTTCCAGGAGTGTATTTCTTCTAAGAAAAGTCGTAGGGTCAGTATTGCCTCACGTGTTCCAACATTTCTACGGAATCCAAACTGATCTTCCCCGAGGTCGGCTTCTACCAGTTTTTCCATTCGTCTGTATAGAATTCGCGTTAGCATTTTGCAGCTGTGACTTATTAAACTGATAGTTCGGTAATTTTGTCGTCTGTCAACACCTGCTTTCTTTGGGATTGGAATTATTCTATTCTTCTTGAATATCCTTCCAAAAAAGGATGAGATGAGTTATTGAGCAATTTCTTCCTCTCGAGCTTCCAAAATTTTTGCTCATCCAGACAGACATTTAGTATTTGTAGCACAATTACAGCAAATGGCTAAACTTAACATTTGTGACAGCGACTTACGTTCGCTAATGTTTCTTTCGAATTCTAGAAATTAACAGAAGGCAACACCAGTCGATGGATAGGTACTGAGACATCCGTATATACGCCATTAATCTAGTTTGAGAGATCGCAGGCGCGTCTAGAAAATTGCTGCCCGACCGTACTTGGGCGCGGTCTTTATAACCCAAAGTTAAGGGCCGAGCCATGCTCGGGCGTTATCTACAAACCATGGGATTAAATTCTAAATGGTACTCAATGCCTTTATGTAATTTATAGTTCTGAAATATTTTAGTTCTTTTAGGTGCTAGATCAGTGTAACCGGCTACCTTTTTTCAACGCGGATTACTGTAGTTTCTTAATATCCAAATTCAGCGATTGTTGGAACCAGAGAGTATCTTAAAACTTCCTGTAAGATTCAAAGTGTGTACCGTATTTTGACGCGAACCCAGAACTTTGCCTTAAGAGGGCAATGCTCTATTAACTGAGCTCCCCACGTGTGACTCAGAGGGGAGGTGCTGACAGAAGTGATGCTGCCAGTAGTCGGTAAGCTGTTTTTGTTCGGGTTAACAGTGATCAGGGGTTTACTATTTCTGTTATACAGGGTAGTCAGAAAAAACAAATGATCGTACGGCATTGTTGGCAGGGAGACCCCATGCGGGGTGTTCGGCCGCCCAAATTGCAAGTTCTTTTTAGCTGACGCCACTTTGGCGACTTGTGAGGCAATGATAATGAAATGATGATGAGAGACACAACGCCTAGTCATCTCTAGGCAGAGAAAATCCCCGACCCCGCCGGGAATCGAACCCGGGACCCCGTGCGCGGGAAGCGAGAACGCTACCGCAAGACCACGAGCTGCGGACAAGGTGGTCAGAAAGAGGTATGTGTGCAGAACGAAGCAAAGAACGAAGATTTTTTTTTTAGCGAGGCCGGTATTCGACTCCATGTCTCCTGGTCACTAGGCATATGCGCTAACCACTACGCAACCCTGGTACAATGGCTTTGCACAACTGCATGGACTACGCTGTCACGTCTCCGCCCTCAATCCAAATTCCCATTCACGCCTCAGATCTTTGTATTTCCAATAAAGTAACAGCATTGCAGATGCTCTCCAACTGTGTTGGGATAGCACCTCAGCATCGAACGAAATTGCGGATCCTGCCTGAAACCCAGGCATAGGTGCTTTACTCAAACTCAGCTATATGAAACGAAGTGACAGACGTGAATGGGAATTTGGATTGAGGGAGGACTGAGGGCAATCTATGCAGTTCTACAAAGTCGCTGTACCAGGGTTGCGTAGAGGTTAGCGCATCTGCCTGGTGAGCAAGAGACCCAGGTTTGAATACTGGTCTTAGTACAAATTTTCATTCGTCGCTTCAATCTGCATATACGTATCATAGACGTTTGAGATTTTAAAAGGTTTCTGAAACAATATAGTTTTAGTTCATGGTCAAGGTCTGTACAGCTTGTAAGGATGTCGGTGGTTAGGTTGAACTGAGATAATTGTTAAGAGAAAAATGTTAGATACGTTGCGCCGTTTCATAGTCAATTAGCATTGAAGTCAGCCAATCAGACTGTTGCGCGTGTAAATTCAAGCGGTCTGCCAGAAATGTTAGTGTCAGTTCTCATAGCGTAGATGATAGTGCACGAGACTGAAGAGACTTAGGTTCTGGTTCCATCCTTACTACCGTACCATATACAACTTTATCTCTCTTGTTCGGTTGAAGGATAACTAACGAAGAACACGTTTGACGACACCGTCTCTGGCGGGCCACTTGCATTTGCGCACCCAACGGTCCAAATGGCGAACTTCAGTCCTAATTCGGATACGGCGCAACGTATTTAATTTTGTTTAACAATTATTTCTCAGCACGAACTACCCTGCAACACACTTACAAGCTTTTCAGATTATTTTCAGGATCCCGTATTCTATTACTAGCTAAGTTTTGGTTAGGACATGTCTCAAAATTCTTTACGCACAATGCATTTCCTTTTCAAAACGGCAACGATGAAGTCTCAGATATAGTGCAAGGAACAGGACTAACTTTGTTACCCTTTGTGCTATTTTAGTTTTTCTTATTGCGTTCCTTGTAAGTTTAATATGCTTGAGTGTTGACAGTATTGTTCAATATATTTTCTTATTACTAGTTATGTTACTATCTATATCTGTAATCTCATTCTACATATATGAACTTAATTCTCTAAAGTCCGTTGGAGTAATTTTTTGAAACATTTGCTTCTGGCCTCCTTTTCAAATTTCTTTCTTGATCTGTATTATATGAAAGCTTCAGGAGCTTCGCTGTTTGTATTCTTACAGATTCGTATGTAGCTAACCTTGTTCGCTTGCTTTCCCTGGAGGCACGACTACTTAAAATCATTTCACGACCTTTACTAGCTACATTTTCTTCCAGTGCTACCTGGGGGTTTCCTGTTCATCCGAAACATTACAGCTGCAAGTTTCAGTATTGGAAGAATAGAATATTGTACACTCACTGCTGTTCTCCATATATAAAACACGTCCTGTGTTGCAAAACTAGAACCATTCTGTCACATGTTTCCATGAAGTACTCCCTGTTGGGTGTGACGAGTATCGCCCAGGAGTTTGCTACTCCTCACTGCGTTGTTTTACGTGCATGGGAAGTATACCGAAACACAGGTGCTGTTGCCTGACAGAGGTAGTCGACCACGTTCAACTACAACAGCAGATTAGCAACATGCAAGGAGGACCCCAGCAGATTCAGTCTGAGTAGTAAATCTGGACGCACCCTTCATGGGGAGAGGTCTGAACACGTAGTGCACCCAGGAACAGTAGTGAGTGATCGATTTGGTGGTCCATGAGCTACGGTGCGGTGAAGTATAATGTTGCGTGGGCGTATTGACATCCAGATCTCTAAAGATCGTACACTCGCCGATCAATGTTATTGTAATAATTTCCACTGCTGCCTCTTTTCAGGTATGGATTCGGTTCGGACTTCGTTTTATGGACGACAATGCGCGACCGCATTGAAAAGCCCAGGTGAAAGAGCTCTTGGAACGAGAGGATTTCTACGAATGGGCTAGTTTACCCGCTCCCCCGACTGAACCCCATCGAGTGCGTGTTGATTTGGAAGACTGCAGTCTGTCTATATGGACCGACTGTTTAGCAGATGTCAACCACGATGGCGGAGGAATCAGACACCCTACTCAAGACTTCTTCACCAGTCTCGTGGCCAACATAGCAGCACATTGCAGAGCATGAATTGCCGTCCGTTGTGATCGCGCCCCCCACCCCCCTATTAAGAGCCGTGTCCCGCCTTTTGTGACGATCAGGGGACCATCACAAATCGCGTTGACTTCAGTGTAATTTGCCTTTTATTCAACGTGTCATGTCTGTCTCATTGCGTATTTCTTTGAGTTACCTTCTGTAGTATATTGTAGCAGTTCTTTCTTTATATGGTCCAAGTTTCATCGAGCTACGTTACTTGGCAGTGACACACCATGCGTAAGTTACTTTGGTTCTTAAGTCTTTCACTCCAGTGTAGTATCGACACCACGAATATTTTGTTGATGTAGTTTCCAACTTAATTGTCCCTTTTGTGGCCACGGTCATGTGATTACAAGCGATGTTGCTTTTACTGCTGCATTTAGCAGGTCAAGTTGCCTACTGAAAAATGGCTCTGAGCACTATGGGACTTAACATCTATGGTCATCAGTCCCCTAGAACTTAGAATTACTTAAGCCTAACTAACCTAAGGACAGCCCACAACACCCAGCCATCACGAGGCAGAGAAAATCCCTGACCCCGCCGGAAATCGAACCCGGGAACCCGGGCGTGGGAAGCGAGAACGCTGCCGCACGACCACGAGATGCGGGCTTGCCTACTGAACTCAATGCTATTAGCTCTATATATTATTTCAGATGTCACTGATAGCCTTTCTGAAAGGGCGCCACCTGTTTGCCTTTGACAGTGAGATCGGTGTCGTGATACAATAACGTAATACTATGACGATCAATAATGTTCTCCCGCCTCAAAAAATCGAGGTCTTCAGTTTATACGAAAAATAACATGTCGCTGCATTACAGCTCCTCTGAGTCTATAGTGAGGGCAGCTTTTCCTTTGCTCAACACCGGGTTGCCTTGTCGTCGCACTGAGGTAGGGAAGATTTTTAAACGTGGCTCTGACTGCAAGTTTCACCTACCAGCAGTTTGTCCTAAATGAATGGAGTGCTTCGTCACCTTTCATTGGTTATGGCATTGACAATGTTCACTGAACGGTAAAATTTGAATAGGAGCGATGGATATACTTATGACCTAACATCGTTGCACCTGAAGATGTGGCTTTAGGTCACGAAACCTGTTGCGCTTAAACAAATAATTTTACCAGTTGTTAGCCGAATTCTTCCGAACATGCCTTTCCACAGCTGCGGATACACAGAATATGAAATAGGTTGTTATTACAGTATCGATCTTGGTCAGAAAGTTAAGAAATAGCTAGGAAGTCTGAGCGGGTGCATTATCGTGGTGCAAAATGAATAAACTGTTTCGCCTCTAATCAAATATCTCTCTTTTTCGGATTGTGCACGCAAATGGCGTTTAAATTTTAAGTAGTACTACTTATTTGTCGATCGACCTTGTTGCAGTAACTCCTGGCGCACTAAGGCGTTCCATTAGAAGAACACAGTTAACGTAACCATATTTGAGCGCACTGAGCTTTTTAGGTTTTCGTGATCCAGAATGCTTCCATTCTGATCTTAACACTACGTTGTGTGCCACCATAGCACACAGTATGTCAGACATCCATAAAATTTTCTTAGCGTGCCACGACATGTGCCCGTTAGTAATAAAATTGGAGTTTTATAACCTAATGATAGTTCAAAAATGATTCAAATGGCTCAGAGCTTTGGGACTAAACATCTGAGGTCATCAGTCCCCTAGAACTTAGGTTAGTTAGGTGTAAGTAGTTCTAAGAACATCACACACATCCATGCCCGAGGCAGAATTCGAACCTGCGACCAAAGCAGTCGCGCGGTTCCGGACTGAAGCGCCTAGAACTGCTTGGCCGCCACTAATGACAGTTACGACATCATGGTCCATCACCTGTTATGACAGGTTTAAGTAGTTTTGCGGCGTCGTCAACTTCATCTAGACTCTTGGGCAACTTGCATTCGCCTCTGGTTTTGTTCTATATTAATTTTCAACAAATTATAATGTGAATTCCATACCCGAAAACAAAAAATTGTTGCGTTAGCCAGCATTATCAGTGACTTCTCCCATTGTGATTCGGCGATCATCTATAATACTTTCACTTTTTCCGCCATCTCGTTCGTCAATGAATGCTGAGGCGTTCAGAACTCTTCATATTCAACGTCTTCACAGCCTTTGTCGTGACGTTTAACACCATTCGTATGCTTTACTCTTAGCAAACTTATCTAAGCAATATTCAACACTGTATTAAATTTTATCTCTTAACCGAATAAGATGCAGAAGAGTTTTAAAAATGTCCAACACTATCCCATTTTATACGAAAGACATAATCGCAGATACTACCAAAACACATGTAGCTTCAGACAACTGACAACGGAAGGGATATACGATACGGCTAACACTGTACAGATACTTTCAGACATGATTATGAACACCTAAAGTTACGCGCTTCCTAACTAGCACAACATGCGAAATTACAAAATTCCTGTTACTTTCTGAACACACATTGAGTTCTCCCACATGATAGGAAATTCGTTGCAAACTTCAACTAAAGAGAATAGGAGTAGTTGTTCAAGACACGATCAATGGCCATTAGAGAAAAATACGTATCTGTTTTGCGAGCAGACTCAGGGCGAGTTAACACTACAGGTTGAACGTTTTTTGTATTAACTAAAAATATTCAGCTTTAGGACCTGTTACATGAACAGGTATTACGTATTTATTATCCTACATGAAGCATCAACATCTCTTGATGCAAGTACTATCCACACGTAATGGTGCAACAGATTGATATGCAGCGATAATCTTAATTTGGTCCTTTCTTCACAGTTCAGATGACGCAGTTCTGTAATGCTCCAATGCCGATATTATGCTGTTGACAGTTTGTGGGTATTTTCTTGTGTATAGCGGGTACTTTGGAATGTACATTAACAGGGTTTGTTAAATGTTCATATACTGAGAAGAATACATTCGAAATGAATATGCCCACTGTCATATCTGAATGATTAGGATTCAAGTTTTATTTTTTTCAAGCTGCATATTCTGAGATCTTAGGTAAACAATAATAGCTACAATAACCATCAATAGACGGGCGGTATCATTTGGGGAAATATTCCAAGAGTGCTGGATCAGAGTGTGGCGTTTCTTCTAACTGAATATTATGATCCTGTTTATGTAAACGGAAATTTACATGGTCTGGCCAAGGTGAGGTTTCGCAGCATATCCCTGAACGACCGCTGTTGACGAAAGTGGCCGATTTTATTTATCATGTTAACGCCAACGAGAGTTTCGCCTCACGAATAGTGCGTTCAGTTTCTGAAGATAGGCATAGAATTTGCTGGTGTAAGGATCTGAAATATTCTATCAGTTGGAAGGCTGAAAGAGTACAACGAACTGGTGACAATTAACAATTTGACATTCTTCATCTGTTGACATGCAGCCTCTTTCATAAACTTTGAATCTTCATTTGCAGGAAGATGTCGAGGGACAGTAGGGCAAAATGCGAGGCCTGACGCTATTATCTCTTGTTTGTTATCTGGTATTTCTTTTATTCTTTACGGATGCTGAAATTACTGTTACAGGTAACTAGTGGGCGCGTATCTTTTATGAGCTGTAGTATTTATGTTTTTTTTTGTTTTGGTTTTAGGGCGCAAAACTGCTATGGTCATTAGCGCCCGGTCCGTGACTTGGTAAAAAACCGAAAATGGAAACCAGCAGCAATGGGAACGAAAGTCATAAAATTGGAGAAACTAAAAGCAGAAGGAAGGCTTAAACATCCACTACAGAAAGGGGTTGGTTGTCCCCAAAAAAGCTTCAAATGACTGACGTCATTTCACTGGCACTAATGAACTCGAGAACGCGATCGGCTGAGCGCGTGTCATCTGCTAAAATCGACGATATATCAGGCGATAGTTGTAGACGGGAGCGTAACGGATTAAAATAGGGGCACTCAATTAAAAGGTGTCTTACCGTCCACAGCTGAGAGCAGTGGGGACAGAGTGGGGGAGGATCGCCGCATAAAAGATGTCGATGGCTAAAAAGACAGTGCCCTATCCGGAGTCTAGTTAAAATTACCTCCTCCCGACGACGCGTTCGGGAGGAAGAGGTCCAAGCACAAGGAAGAGCTTTCACGTCCCGCAATTTATTATGGGGAAGTGTCGACCAATGCGTGTGCCATAAATGAACAACACGACGGCAAAGAACGCTCCGTAGATCGGCGAAGGGAATCGATTGAACAGCTGGCCGAAGAAGAGAGACTGCAGCCTTGGCTGCAATATCGGCCGCCTCATTTCCACAGATACCAACGTGTCCCGGGAGCCAGAGGAACGCCACCGAGACGCCCCCCAGGTGGAGCAAGCGCAGACAGTCCTGAATCCGGTGGACCAGAGGGTGCACAGGATAAAGAGCTTGGAGACTGAGGAGAGAGCTGAGAGAATCTGAGCAGATAACGTACTGTATCCGCTGATGGCGGTGGATGTAATGGACAGCCTGGAGAACAGCGTAAAGCTCCGCAGTATAAACCGAACACTGGTCGGGAAGCCGAAAGTGAGTTGGGGTGTCGCCAACAATATAGGCACTCCCTACACCTAACGATGTTTTCGATCCGTCGGTGTAAATAAATGTGGCGTCCGTCATTTGTGCACATAGAGCAGCAAATGCCCGACGATAAACAAGTGAAGGGGTACCATCCTTGGGAAATCGACAAAAGTCACGGAGCAGGCAGATCCGGGGACGGAGCCAAGGCGGTGCTGTACCCCAAGTTGTCAAGAAGGTTTTAGGAAAGCGGAAGGAAAGAGAATGGAGCAGTTGACGGAAGCGGACTCCCGGTGGTAGTAGGGAGGAGGGGCGGCCTGCATACCCTACATCAAAGGAGGCGTCGTAAAAATGTCATGGGCTGGATTAGCAGGCATGGAAGACAGATGGCTGGCATAACGACTCAGAAGGACTGCTCGCCGATTGGACAGCGGAGGTTCAGCAGTCTCAGCATAAACGCTTTCCACAGGGCTGGTGTATAGTATTTATGTTAAACCCAGTTCCCAGCGACCGAGCAATCTGCCCAATTCCTGTCATACTGTTATACATATTTACGACCTTTTATGCCTACGAGTCATAATGCCATTTCCTCTTAAGTTTACACCTCTACTCTTTACTGTGTGAATTAGGCTTAACAATGACCTTTCTGGTCACGTAGCGCACTGCTGAGTTTGCGAATGCAAGTTTTCTCTAATCCTAGTTGCTTATTACCAGTATTGTTCTATGCATCGTTGTGTCTGGATTACCACACATTCACGTTGTGATTTTCAAACACTGAAGGTATAATGCAAACTACCTATCAGTAAAGTGAGCGAAGAGCATGCATAATTTGAGGCCTGAACTTCAGACACCAATATAGAAGATAAATCGAACGACCGTTATCCAGAAAAGTAAGACCCTCCTATCCTCGCCTATGCAAATGTAGCCTGGATCTCTGCCCTCACAAAGTTTAATCGCTTTCTTCAAATCCTTGAGCTCGCATATTATGCTAGTAATGAAGATGCCACATTGCAGACCCGAACCTGTAAAAACTTAGCCCACTGGCGTACGTGTACCGCAAATCCAATGTCCACATCTAGACACTCCACATATTTCCCAGGGCAGTTTTAATCGCTTTTCCCTCCCAGACTATGAATAATCACGTATCTGGGAAGTAAGGGATCAGACAGGTTACGGTTGATAGGATGGGCAGATGACGGTTCAGGAGGAGGAGATTAGTGTTTAACGTCCCGTCGACAACGAGGTCATTAGAGACGAAGCGCAAGCTCGGGTGAGGGAAGGAAATCGGCCGTGCCCTTTCGAAGGAACCATCCCGGCATTTGCCTGAAGCGATTTAGGGAAATCACGGAAAACCTAAATCAGGATGGCCGGAGACTGGATTGAACCGTCGTCCACCATAGAAGAAAACTGCAGTTAAAAATTATGAAGCAACAAAGGAGTATGAAAAAATTCTGGAACTCTTAATCCGGAGAAGGCGGATAGATTTCTTTGGAAGTGCAAAAATAATGAAGAAAAATAGATGGACTAAAAGAATTATACAGTATTTCAATAACGAACGAAACTCCAAGGATCAAATATCATGAGAAAGACTTAGAGGAGATTAAAATAACGTAAAATATTCGAAAAAATTCAGAACCAAAAGTGAAAAACTTCAAGGCGGTTTCAAGAAAAAAAGTGGAAAAATGTTTACTCAGGAACAAAAACAAGGAGAAATTAAAAACGCTAAGAACGGAAGAAGAACCTCATTGGAAATAACATCTCCCCTCACTTACTGTTTTACGTGGTTTACAACTGGCCTTATTCCATGTTCGAAGGAAACAAATTCCGCCTCATTTCATCATAACATGCTGGTAAGCATATCCATAAGATTTAACTCTAATAGTAAAAATTTTCGCTTGTCTTTAGCCGGTTGGCATCTTTGAAAGGAACAAATTGGTTGCCTGAGAATTTTTGGGCGTTTTACTATCCACTAAAGCAGAACGCGCGGTCTCTACGTATTATATAGTCTCCAGTAAATTTTAAGTGGTGCATATTTATTTTGCTTTATTTTTGTAACCTAGGTTGGTGTAAATATCATTCAATGTGTAAATTTTAAGTAAAACACAATTTCACACAACGTTATCTCTTACTAAGTATTTCAGGTTTTCAAAGGAACTAAAATTTTCTCAGGAGTACTTATTTTTAAGCGTATTCCTAACTCAAGAATTCACAGTCTTGGGAACTTGCGTTTATGTGTAAATAGAAGTGAAAGGGAAGCAGTTGCGTATATATTTACAGAATTTGTGTCACTAAGCCTGTTTCCAAGTGTGCCTTTTTTCATATTACACCAGGTGCTTCTTTATGAGAAGGGAACTAAACTGCATGGCCAGGCCTGTGTATCCCAACATAGAAATTTACACACAGGAAGTCCTGTGCTATGCTTTATATAATGTACTTTTAACAAAGGGATTCCAGTATTATTTCCATTTAATGTAAGTGGAGCTGATAATTTGACAATGATTTTCCTCATACGTCTACATATACGTGATTACTCTGCTATTCACAATAAAGTGCCTGGCAGAGGGTTCAATGAACCACCTTCAAGCTGTCTCTACCATTTCACACTAACGACGCACGGGAAAGACGAGCACTTCAGTTTTTCTGTGCGAGCCCTTATTTATTTTATCGTGATGATCAATTCTCCCTACCAACAGAACGTTTGGAAAACACCTTTGTTTTAATGATTGCCACTCCAATTCACTTATCATGTCTGTGGCAAGTAAATGAGCTGCCCTTCTTTGAACTTTTTCCGATGTTATCCGTCAGTCCCACCTGATGCGGATCCCACACCGCCCAGCAGTGCTCCAGAATAGGGCGGTTAAGCGTGGTGTAAGTCTCTTTAGTAGACCTGTTGCACCTTTTAAGTGTTCTGCCAATGTATCGCAGTCTTTGATTTGCTCTACCCACAACACTACGTGATAGTTAAAATTTAGGTTATTTGTAATCCTTAAGTATTTAGTTGAATTTACAGCCTTCAGATTTGTGACTTATCACCTAATCGAAATTTAGCGGATTTCTTTTAGTACTCATGTGAATAACTTCACACTTTTCTTTATTCAGGGTCAACTGCCACTTTTCGAATCACACCGATATCGCATCTAAATTATTTTGCAATTCGTTTTGGCCATCTGATAACTTCACAAGACGGTAAATGACAGCATCATCTGCAAACAATCTAGAGGGCTACTCAGATTGTTTCCTACGTCGTTAATATAGGTCAGGAAGAACAGAGTGTCTATAACACTTCCTTGGGGAACGCCGGATATTACTCCTGTTTTAATCGATGACTTTCCGTCTATTACTACGAACTGTGACCTTTCTGACGGGGAATCACGAATCCAGTAGCACAACGGAGGTGGTGTTCCATAGGCGAGCAGTTTGGTTAGAAGACTGCTTGTCAGGAACGGTGTCTAAAGCCTTTCGGAAATCTAAAAATATGGAATCAATTTTACATACCCTGTCGATAGCACTCATTACTTCATGAGCATAAAGAGCTAGTTGTGTTTCATAAGAACGATGTTTTCTGAATCCGTGCTGCCTGTGTCAATAAATGTTTTTCTTCGAGGTAATTCATAATGTTCGAACATAGCCGGCACCACAGCTATTTTAATTCTTATAGCTTATTTTTATGTCGCAGAAAATCACTTCAAAATAGCCTAAAGGAAGAAATTACTCTTCTAACAGTAAAATACAACAGAAGCGGAAAAATGCCATCTTAATAGTTTTACAGTCGTTGAAGGCCACGGGCACCATGTAGTTTCTTTGTAGCCGTTAGTAGGAACTGAAGTACTCAACAAGAAAGATATTGCTCAATGTTATAATGGTGGGCAGATTTCAACTGTAGACTTCTGATAAATTTTCAGTTTACCTACCAAAATCGTGCTGTGATTTGACACTTGGATCGTGCTTTAGGTTTTAACGCGAGCGTTAACTGATGGCTTTTAGTATTGTATTCAATGACCTCTATAAGCCAGATGGTAAATTCAGAACCACTACGCGGTATTAAATTTACAAGTGAATTTAAAGTTTTCACAAACTCTTCGTTGAGCATTGCATGAGATAGAAGTCTAGACGATATATGGCGCTCAGAACACTGACATCGCCGGCGTGGACAGCGATTTTTCCTCCCAATGTGTACCGTAATTTTCGTTTTAATCCCACTCGCGAATGTTCTATCATTTCGAAGCATTAAACGGAAGAGGGCTACCACCATCTGCGTTGTATTGTTTTTATCGTCAACTGACACTTTCTTGCTTAATTGACTGCTGCGTGATGTTCAAGGCATAATGAACAAATGATGTTTTGCGTCTAATAGTCTTCACTACGTCTCTGTGCTGCACCATCGGGTCCATTACTTTAGGTTATAGAAGTCCAATTTTATTACTAACAGGCACATGCCATGTGATGCTAAGAAAATTTTATGGAATTTCAGACGTGCTGTGTGATATGGTAGCATAATACACTTTAGTGCTAGTCTTTTACCGACGCAAAAAGTCTCCGGTTTCTTTATATCGCTGGTTGCATAAGAACCAATTTTGCAAATAATACTGTTCAAGCTGTGCAAAGTAAGGTATCTAAATGTACAGGGTTATTACAAATGATTGAAGCGATTTCACAGCTCTACAATAACTTTATTATTTGAGATATTTTCACAATGCTTTGCACACACATACAAAAACTCAAAAGTTTTTTTAGGCATTCACAAATGTTCGATATGTGCCCCTTTAGTGATTCGGCAGACATCAAGCCGATAATCAAGTTCCTCCCACACTCGCCGCAGAATGTCCCCATCAATGAGTTCGAAAGCATTGTTGATGCGAGCTCGCAGTTCTGGCACGTTTCTGGGTAGAGGAGATTTAAACACTGAATCTTTCACATCACTATGCGTGAAACTTGCCCGCACGCGTTCAACCGTTTCTTCGCTCACTGCAGGCCGACCCGTTGATTTCCCCTTACAGAGGCATCCAGAAGCTTTAAACTGCGCATATCATCGCCGAATGGAGTTAGCAGTTGGTGGATCTTTGTTGAACTTCGTCCTGAAGTGTCGTTGCACTGTTATGACTGACTGATGTGAGTGCATTTCAAGCACGACATACGCTTTCTCGGCTCCTGTCGCCATTTTGTCTCACTGCGCTCTCGAGCGCTCTGGCGGCAGAAACCTGAAGTGCGGCTTCAGCCGAACAAAACTTTATGAGTTTTTCTACGTATCTGTAGTGTGTCGTGACCATATGTCAATGAATGGAGCTACAGTGAATTTATGAAATCGCTTCAATCATTTGTAATAGCCCTGTATCTTCCGTCAAGTGGCAATATTTTGTATGTGTTTGACGAGACTGGATGTGAGCGTCGTTCCATGTCCCGTCATGGGTCTCTCGATGTAAAATGTGAGAGCCTTAAAGCAGGCCTATAAATCCATCTTCAACAATGCAGCCTTTGTCTAATCGTTTTGACGCCGACAAAAAAAAATTGTTCAAATGGCTCTGAGCACTATAGGATTTAACATCTGAGATAATCAGTCCCCTAGAACTTAGAACTACTTAAACCTAGCTAACTTAAGGACATCACACACATCCTTGCCCGAGGCAGGATTCGAACCTGCCACCGTAGCGGTCGCGCGCTTCTAGACTGAAGCGCCTAGAACCGCTCGGCCACACTGGCCGGCTTGACGCCGGCATATTACAATATAAACACTAGTACAATGCAACAGATCTCGTGTTAGTTTTGGAAATTTTCTGTAGATTTTGCAAGTTTCTGGTGGACCAGCAAAAGCGATTAGATGCCAGTTCCTGCATTTCTGGGCACGAAAGGTAGTACTAGTTAAGAAGGTATGACATTACTTCACGGAGAGCGAACAGTTTCTATATACTGAAGTTATTTTTTGATTTCAGTTAGTCACTGACTGGTAATCAGTCTTTGTGTCTCACTTAACTGTCTCAAAGGGATGATGTGCGAAAGCTTACGCCAAAATGAGGTCCTCCAGTTATTTTGGCCGCGAGGCTAAGTGTGTTTATCCAGCACTACGGAACTCCTGAGATATTAAGTTGGCTATTCAGTCGCCACCAAAGAGACTGATCTTACTCCCTATCCGTCCTTGCCGTGAAACTGTAAGAAATTAATCACACCATTAAAAAGGAACCTCAACATGATTCCGAAGCGGCTACAAACACTACTGCGAAAATATGAAGTCTTTCCAAAATTTTAACCATAGATATTTTATCTTTTAAGTCATATGACCAGTTATTAATTGTGAACAAATCTTTTTTTTTCTTTTACTGTCAACCTTAAGAAATAACTATAAATTCAAACCAACCAGTATTTGACGAATGCTGTAACTGACTTCGTACAGTCTGACATAGTACGGCCTACTCAGATGCTTAATTTTCTTCATGAATTACTCTATCATGGAATAATGGTTCAAAACATATACATGATGACCACGATGAAAGATACACCTGACTGAGCGCTCATGCGACATCATTGCTCTATAAATCAATAATGAAACATATGCTATGCTATACCGAAGCTGTAAGACAACGCCAGATTTTGAAGTGGGCTTTTGCGACCAGTTGTTTTAAGGTGATTTTCTTGAAATGCCCTAACAACTAGTTGAGCCGGAAATGTTTTGCTTCTGTCAGTCAAGTGATAGTGCTAATGATGTTTACGTACCTTGCCAGAGCAGCAGAAGCTATCTACATAATCACAGGAAAGTTTTCGAGCTATCGTGAACGAGGCACAGGACAGACATTTAACTGAATTTTCACATAGATAACTAAAGTTTTTGAGAAGAAGGTCAAGTCGAAAAATCTGCGTAGCTCCTTTTAATTAAAAGCATCGAGATTACAAAGCGAAAGGTTACTTTGAACACATACTAACTTAATCGACTTCCAACCTGATTACCAGCTCACTGAGCTATTACGGATGGAATGCAGATTTTGATGTTGAATGTGAACCACCGGCGACGTACAATTTGCCACATATACTACGTATAGTCGGGGAAGGAAGATTAAGCAGCTAACCTTACATTTCATTCGTAACTGGAGCGGAATGAGTTTTTAATATCTAGGTCAGTTTAATCATTGTCTCACACAGTTTTCCAAGTCATACATGTAACATCCAATGTTTTTACAGTAGTTTCATGGAACAAATATAGAGTCAAGGACACTAAGTTGTATTCAGTTCATAAGAAAGAAGTAGTAGACACGAATAGAAGAAAATTAGAGAAACGATGTGAATTTGATACTAAGATTCATGTTAAGCTAAAACAAGGAAAGGTTATTCGAATGAATTTAAAGCATCGTACAGGGAAAATATCAGAGCCACAGAAAGAACACTGTGTGACTGGAGGGGTGTACGGTTGTTACACGATAGGGGAAAAAGAGGATTCTCCAGGACAGCCGGAGAACCGCAGGCTTAAACTAATCTTGAAGGAAACCGATACTTAGGGAGGATACTAGAGGGAAACCAGAAGTATTAGCACCAGAAGTATAGGTAAATAGCTCAAGTCAATTGACCCTTCTTGGAAAAAGAGTTTAAAGTTGTTCGACAGCTATGCAATCGAAAAATTAAGCTTTTAAGCAGCCTTAGTACCTGCTAACATCAGTTCGGATGTTGCACCCAAAGCGAATGGGAAGCATGTGCGTGTTATATAGTGACAATACCTATTAGGGGCTGGAAACTAAAGACTCCGCCGGGTAGCGAAAAAAAAAATCTTACTGGTTCAGCCGAAAGCGACATACTCTTAATGCAGCTAACATTAACTCTTGTAAGATTCTCTCTAATAATTTACTACGTCCAAGTTCGTCTAAAAATTACTATGTTCACATAATTGTTTCAACACACTATTATTGTTTTCAGGTAAGATTAATTTGCTAACAAGTTCGTCAAGATATATAATTGCAGTTAAGCCTTCCGAACACCATGAAGTCTTGTAAAAGATGTATTCATTGACATCATATAGTCACATTAAGAAAGGTCAGAATGCCTAACTGGAATTGTGTGTCTAAGCTTTTAGCGAATTAATCCGTCGATGGCAATCTAGTGCCGAGAACGGTAAATTATCTACAAACATTTAAAAGGCTGCGTACTTCCGTTTGGCAACACGTCTATTTTTAAGTAAGATTTTGTCATCTAAGGATTTCTCATTAGAATATTAAAACGAGATGGTAACATGGGAAGCTCACTTCGTGTATAATGGAGTGTGAAATCTCCCAGACGAAGTTGAGATTTTTCTGGTTCAAACACTTTTGTAGTCAGTCAAAGAATCACTTATCACAAGGGTTATACTGTACTTGGTATCCAAAATCTGTAGCGTCAAAATATTACGGACTGTGAAGGACCCCTTACTGAATTTCGAGATAGTAAATTATCAGAAATGGATGTTTCAGGCGGTACGAGACCTATAATAAGAAGGATGAAAGACGTTTCTGAACTGTGTGCGCTACCTTAAAAAACCACAGAAGTTTAGCTCGGTTACACGGTTTACCGTTCGCAACTGATTAAGATTTACCATCACTGGTAAAGGAACGTTTAGACATGCTTTTTATGTATGACAGCAGGAGTAAGCGCCAGGAGAACCGAACGAATATGCAGAAAATTTTGCAACAGGTGTCACCCTAATCGGATGAAATTCACCAGCAGGGATAGAAAGATTGCGAGAACTAGCTTAGGCCCTCGACAAAAACTGTTAGTACATTAGAATTTGAGGATATATTTGCGTATCGTGTCACAGAGCATCTGTCAGTAAGCAACTGTCAATATGCCCGTGAAAAATACACTTCTAGGATCCAGCATTGAGAGTTCTGGTGAAGCGGCAATTAGTCCTGTTACAGACAATGTGTCCATCAATGGGGACCAGTAATTGTTAATGAAGAGTTCAGTTCTGTCACTTGTTTATGCACTGAGACTGGTTAAAGTCACTGAACAGTTGCTATCAAGTTGTTTCTGTATGGTTTACGTTATTTTGTCAATAACTTTATATTCATTTCAGATCATTAGCTCATTTTAAAATATTCACATGATCCTCATTTATATAATTTAGAACCTACTGGTTTCGGGCACCTTTTAGAGGATTTAGCTTACTGAAGACAGACTGCATCGTAGCGAAACCTCTGACCAGATTTCTCCCAGTTACGTATACGTAATACCACAGAGAAAAAGAGAACTGAGGAACAGGATTACAGCAAGTGTTGCACGAACTTCTTAAATTACTGCATCTAAATACTCGGAGCTCTTTTTCATAAGCTCAGCAGCTATCGTTACAACGAGCCATTGGACCCTAATCCAAAACTGATGGCTTAAGTATCCTCAGGATAACAGGCTCGGGCATTTGCGCTTTACGGATGTGGGATCTGTAATTCAAGCACAATTGGTTTCAAACTATCCCCTCCCCCTTTAACAGCTAGCATTTGGATACACTGGGCGACGAGAAATTGTGCTATTACTTTGGAATGTTACAATCGAAGGCTCTTCCACTAACGACGCTGATACTATCACCGAGAAGAATCACAGCTTACGTGGCCATAAGGATGAAAGACAGCTAGATTAATCTGTTTTTACACGACGATTCAGATTGAACATATTTGAACGTATTTCTGGTATTTATCATTGCATTTCTTGGTTCAGCAGCCTGCGATAACACACTCATAGGGAGACGAACAGTATAATGCTAGAGCTTTAATTCGAGAGCAAGACTATTTAATATCTGATAGTGTGTCAGTGTGAAAATAAGCGGTTCTTACGTATCTGGTCGAAGTCCCGATGCAGGTGAATACATCAGTTTCTGCCTTCGGTTATGGGACACTCCGGTCTTCCTTTAACAGTTTCGACACTTCCACTTTCTCCCTCTCGTGTCCGATGAAGGTCGACCTGAGTGACTTACATCAGGCTAGAAATCACACCTCTAACATAGTAAACCACATACTTGCGATGCATACTCATGTAGACCGTCTTCAAACATTTCCTGTCAGACATCTGAAAACTAACGAGCAGCTGCTCGCCACTCCTGTTACTGTACCATAGATCTGAAAGACTTTTTATCGGAACGACATGGAATGAGTGAGTTTCCAGGATAAAATAATTTTTCAGTTATATCCGTGCAACTAAAAAACTAATTTTTGTCAGGCTAACTGTTATAAAATAAATTTAGTCTGTGTAATACAAGAAATTGTCCGAGAGGTATTATTTTAAGTCTGATTTAAAACTTGACTGCTACCTGTCTGGCATTTTATCTTACTGGGCAAACTATCAAAAATTTTGTTGATGCGAAGGTGCAGTTACAATACAACTCCTTGAAGAGGTAACTACAAGATGATTACGAGTTAATGCCAAATATCCCAACTGCTTCTTTTTTTGCGATCAGCACTTGCTAAGTGAGGAATTAAATAATTATTCAGTAAGAATTATTGAATGGAAATACGCAAAATATGTCGTCCACTGCAACGTCTCTACTAAGGGAATAACTAACAACTACAGATGAACTGATAACTGATATTTGTAGTTCGAACCCTTGGTAACACACACATATTTTATATATATATATATATATAAAATCATTCGTCAGAACACCTGGCAAAGTAGCCTTACTACCTCGACGAAACTGTTGATAAGTACGTGCACCTGAACAATTCACAGCTTTCATTATGGTTGGTTACTACGACAAATAGAATGTATCATTATGCTTGTATGATTACCCTGAATGAGATCCTCTACAACGGTTAGTATTAGAAGAGTAAATACGAGTCATGATACCTCCAGGATTAAATTAGTGTAGAGTTTGAGATACCAAATAGTATGAGTATTTGTTAACGCACCGTTGTTTTAAGCAAAAAGGTAGTTGTGCTCATATTTCTATAGCAGACTGCTAGCAGAAATTTGTTTCTGAATTTTTACAGCTGCCTTCAGCGTAGGAACTTAGCACTCCGCGATTAACAGAAATGAAACTGGCTTCTTCCAGACTAGATACCTTGAGTGTGAAGCCTGCCATATCATTCGGTCAGCGGGAGCGTACAAACAAGAGGAAAAAATGTGGTCGGAGGGATGGCGTGTATGTGTCACTTGTTTGCTCTGGACACGATAGCAGCGCGTTCCGGGTCCACACGTAGAACTCTGCGCCCTTACAGCAAACTCTGCTCATCTTTTACTCTCAACGCAGTACTATTCACCGCCGATCTACGGTCGGTCCTAGTATTCTTCTGTCACCTCTTACACCTTTGGGAATGTTTGGTAATGCGAAAAAAAGTGGAGTCCACGTTAATCTATAGGTTTCCTTGTAACTGGCTGAGTATGACACTTTGAAGGTCGGAGGAAGGCAAAGCGTAATACCTCCAGTAGAACCCAGTCTAGTAAAGCACTGTGTTCAGTCTTCAGGTTGGTGACTGCTTTACCTCAACATCAGTATTTAAAAGAAATGGCAAATATCTATATGTCTCGTTGGCTTTTGATTTTTTAGGTTTGCCTGTAATGAAATGTTACCATAGCTAGATAGGGATTTGATAACTATTTTAGAAATAAATGTGTATTGTTGATCAATTCTCGTACCGAAGCTGATCTTTCTGTATCGTGAACATTAAGTGTAGTTCAAATATGTCGTTTCCTGAAACTGAGTTTCAGTATTTTCTTCAAAGTACTCAGAGAGACACACAGTTGCAGGCTATGGTTTGTTGTTGTAACTGGGAAAACTGAGCTCTTTATTAAATTACAGCAGGAGCTGAGTTTACTTACTTAACAGTGAAAACACTAATATTTCGCAAAAGATAAAGTACATGAAGTAAAGCAGTCTAACTCTAAGGTAGGTTTAAACAACATTACTTTGCCAGGCATTAATTCTCTTGCCCTAGACAGCATTGCCTGTGAGTCAATTACAGTTTAGCAGAGTTCGAACCGCAGCAGAAAAAAAGTAGTTAGTTTTGCATTGTGCATTTTTTTAGTGATATGGATTATAAGCGAACCAACTTTATTTCAGTTGGCAAGTTAAAAAACGGGCACTGCGTATTAGAGACTAAGGTGGGCACATGCCCGCATTTAAATACTCTCAGTAATCGAGACTTCACAGAATTACACATGTCCTTCCATTTACTTATCTGTCACTACGTTTACACTGGGCTCCCAAAACTGGATTTCGCTAATCCATTTCCCAACACTTCTTCCGCTTGTCCGTGTAAACATTCAAATACTGGTTATGGAAATGTGGTACTAGCTGCCGGATTTCCTCTTCTACCCTCCATTTTTCGTTCTCATGAAATGCACAAACTTATCTGAAACGTGCTTGGATGTAATGTTACGTCTTGTTTTTGAAACTTATCGGCTAACCGGCATAGAGTGACTTTTCCTGCAGAGTAGTATGAGACTGCATACGAAGGTATCTACCTCCATATTTAATTTAAGAGAAATAGCCATTCTGCTGACTAAATTAGAAACTGGAACAGCTGATTTATAAGGGCGGTTTGTGTAAAATAAAGATCATGAAATTGTGTTTGACCTGTCTAGCAAAACCGCTTTAAGTCTTAAAACAAATACGGGAGCGAAAATTGTTTCCTAAATTCTGTTTTCGTCTTTCTGAAGTTGTCTCATCTCAACATAACATGTGGGGCTAGCTGCCACTTTTAATATTTTTTTTGGTATTCAAAAAATTTAAAAACCTCACACCGGCCTGATTTAGCTTCACTGATCAGGATAGTAAAAACATTCGTATGTTAAGGGCATTTTCTTTCACAAAGCAGGCTTATCACATTCGGTGATCACATGGGGAAGACCGGAGATCTGCTGGTAAGACCGTGTTAGCCTATTTATTTGAAGTAACTGGATATCTTTAGCATACAAAACGGCAGGTTCGTCCAGTGTAAATCAGACGTTCCCCACTGATCCCGTGCAACACAGCGTAGTAAGCAGACACTGTCAATAATAATCAGTTAAATAATACGCGAACACACTTTAGTTTAGTTCATGTATTAAATTCCTTCTCATACAGAATCTCATCAAGATGGCGACTAGCTCAACAATACATATATACATCCTCCTCCTCCTCTCACGGCTAATCGGCAAGCATTGCCTCATTCTTTTCGTAACAGAAAACAGATAGCAGATAAGCTATTCCATGGAGTAAATGGACGCTCCAAGGAATAATAGGGCTTGAAACTACTTTGCATTGATAATCATCGTATATTAAAGTTTAGGAATCGGTAAGATAAGAAGAGATATTTCGAGATACGTACTGAGTTACATAATTTATATAATTTCTGAAAATATCGCGGAGAGACCGCTGCAAGAGACATTACACACTGATCTGCTTATATGACTTTCTGCACTTTATGTTCGCAGCGCCAGAGAGGAGGCGATGTGCCAAGTCAGAAACAAGGCACGGAATTCATTCATAATAAAGTAATGTTACACGCATTGTATGCTAGATAATGACACCCTGCGGATGATCGCCTATTTAGAAACGGTTGTTAAGAGCATACTAGTTTACGAGAGCGTGGCTATTATCAAAAACAGCGTATAATGTGCGAGCAAAGACGTCGAAATGAGTGATCGGCAAGTTGCTTGTGACGCTGCTAAGGCAGAGAAGACTTACTCACCATGACTAATGGTCAGGACGGCAACTGTGCGCAGAGGCAGTGCTCCACCGCTTATATTCTGCTCCCGCCTTCGCCTGACGCACGCACTAACGCACGCATTCCGTCGCTCAGAGATGCACACACATGACGTGGCGCTGGACGCACGAGAGCCTTCCGGCTGCTGACCTATATTCTTGTTACTTCCACTGTGTGTATGCAACGATATCTGTCATTCCAACATACCAGCGTACGATTAGACAAGAAGAGTTCGGAGGAATAGCTAGATGGAACAGAGCCTCAAACAAATATTGCTACAATTTCAGGATTTAGATCACAAGGGGCAGTACGAACTACCCCTTACCGTTTTGAGTCACTGACGGTGTAGGACACGACTAGGACTTCAACATTTGTAAACAGGAAGACAACTCTCGGCTATTTTTCGAGAAAATCGAGTTTGAATATCTGACGCCTACTTATGCAGACTACTTTGTGTGGCCGCTAGAATATAAGGAGTTTGCAGCCGACAGAGTAAGCGCCGAATTTCATAATGGCGAGGTCTCCTTAGAGTCTGTCTCGTTGGCAGTTTATTTTTATCATTTGCCCTACTCATGAATCGTTGAGCAGAAGAATTTTTATTCTTCTCACGTATGGTTTCGAGACTATGGTTAGATTATTCTCGTGTACTGCTGTTGTGAGTCTGACAGACTCTGAAGATGTTACCGTAATGTTTTTGTATTCCCGTGCAGACAACTGATTTCTTCACCTTGGTCCAAATGAGCCAGTGGTGGGCTAAGACCGTTGCTAGTAATTTTTCTGATAATATGACAGCATACTGTGCAGTGTAGGACTGTGTCACCTTGTGGATATCCTTTCGCTGCACAAGAACCACCTTTGTTCCTCGTTCGGTGCGTGTTCGGTCGTTGACATATTGGCACCCTGCAACAAATGTAGCTCACA